>NC_134354.1:302751724-303021724 GCF_048569485.1 Anomaloglossus baeobatrachus
ATGGAGGACAGTGACAGCGCTGAGGTCGGGATGGCGGCACTTCATCACCGCAGGTAAGCCGAGCGGGACCATGTGTGCAGAGTGTGTGTGTGTGGGTGTGTGTGTGTGTGTGTGTGTGTGTATGTATGTATGTGTACATGCCGCGGGCAGGAGGGGGCGGAGCGAGCTGAGCGGGGAAGTGTGGGCTTCCTGCACGTAACTAGGATAAACATCGGGTTACTAACCAAAGCGCTTTGGTTGGATACCCGATGTTTATCTTGGTTACCAGCTTCTGGCAGGCTGCCAGCGATGGCTCCTGCACACTGTAGCTGTAAAAAGCCCTGCTTTTTGCTGCTAGAACCATTCTCGAACGTATCTAGAACTATCGAGCTTTTGCAAAAAGCTCGAGTTCTAGTTCGATCTCGAACAGCCCCCAAAATCACTCGAGCCTAGAACTGGAGAACCTCGAACCGCGAACCACGCTCAACTCTACTCCTCACACTTTCACTGTCAGCACTCAACTTTCAACTTGAACTGTCTTGTTCCCTCCCCTGACACCTCAAGACCCCTAGGTGGGCATTCATATCCACCTGGTCTCACCCACTGGTGTGTCTCTATTGTCATGGGGGGGTGACTAGGCTATGTGGCTGGTATTCCTGTGTGTAGGATGTGGTGTTGAATCCCAAGGAGAAGGAGATTCCTGTGCCCTTTGTGAGGGGTACAGTCCTTTTGCCAGGGCGTCACAGAGTCTTAAGAGTGGGAATAGACAAACAGTTGTGGAGTGTGGAGAGAGAAGAAAGATACAGGAGCAGTGAAGGAGCGAACACCCGTGGCCTGGAGCTTGTGCCGCTCAACCCGGGCACAACAGAAGGAGTCCTAGGGACCACGGGAGTGTCATAACCTCCCGTGGCCTTGTTCCACATATAATCTACAGGTGGCAGGACTTGGCCGCAACACGGGGACTAGTCCCTAGGATAGGGGAGAAAAACCTATGTACTCCACTAGTAAAACCAACGGCTGAAATGACTGCAAGCACCGAAGCCACATCCGCACACAAATTCGCCTGAAGGTGACCCAAAGGGACCAAGGGATAGAGCTTCACGCCCCCCAACAGGGTCCATGGGTACTGGCACAGGGGTCAGTGAGCGAGGGCGCAAGGCAGGAAGGAGAAGCAAGCGCAGGAAGATGACCAGGGAAGGTACACTTAAGAAAAGTGCACCGGACTCGACCTCCGAACTACCCGGGATCAACTGGACCCCATCACGGTGAAACCCCAGCACTCCAAAGGCGGTCACTGGCATGTCGTTTTACCTTGGAACTTGCTACAGTGAGTAAAAACCTTGAGACTGCATCCCTGTTTCACTCCGTTATTCTCCTGTGCCTCCAGCCTAGCAACCGCTGCCATCGCCTAATACTACTACTACTCCCATCCACCCTGGGGCCCAGCTCTACCTGTGGAGAGCTGCACCATCTAAGCTACATCACCATCTGCCCCAGAGGTCCCCATCCCGCAGTGGCGGCACCCCAACTTGCCACATACCACAGGTGGCATCACAAATAAACTGTTATCATCCCCTTCCTATTCCCTAAACGACACCGCCGAGTTACGGAACCGGGCCTCGCCACCATAGCGCCCTAGGAGCAGAACTGTTGCCCGGTAACAAGTCATCCCAGGCCCCGGTGCGGGCGTGTCACAACCACACTTTTTTTGCAATTTTTCCATACTTGAAATTTTTTTGCTGTATTCCAGTTCACTATATGGTAAAACGTTTTGTTTCATTTAAAAGTACAGCTCATCCCGCAAAAAAAAAAGCCCTCATATGGCGGGATTGAAGGAAAAATAAAAAAGGTTATGGCTCTCAAAAGAAGGGGAGCAGAAAAAAAAACTACTGAAAAATGGAAAATTGTTGAAGTGATTAACAGAACCAAAGCAGCTTTGCATGATGCTCAAAATTGGGTGAGAAACAGCTAGATTCTACTAAAAGAGCGAGATTGTATAAATTCTACTCAATGGCATGACTGAGCACAACAACAGAACGCAAGGTAGGTAGTTATACTGCATCATAAATAGATCCAATTTCCCACAAAGTCTCTTCACAGCTGGTGCCTATAGACAAATCCTTTGTATCAAAAGTCTTGTTACTTAGGGCTCTCCTAGGCTCACACTCCTGGCCTGTGTTCACTCGACACAGAGCCAGCTCAGCTCACACAGCATGTGTTAGCTTCAACAAGCCTGGCTCTCAACTGAGACACACCCTGATGTGCTCTGCAAGATTTAAACTAAAATGCTGGACATGAGGATTGCTACAAAACCTGGACTGGGAGATGGGATCTGTCTCCCTGTTACCCTTTGTGCTATACTCCCTGTAATAGCTATAGCAAACTCAGAGGGTTTCCAGACACATTCTGGGGGACACATAGCGGTCTTCAAATATTACCCCTGTCACTGCCTCATATACCCCCCCCCTCAGTTCAAATGGGCGGGGTTGAACATTCGCCAACATACAGGGGGCCCTAGAGAGGGCATCCGCATTGCCCTGCAACCTACCAGCCCGGTGTTCCACAGAACAGTGAAAGTTCTGCAAGGAGAGAAACCACCTGGTGACTCTAGCATTTCCCTCCTTGGTATTCCTCATCCAGATCAAAGGGGAGTGGTCTGTCACCAGGCAAAAGTGTTGCCCCAGCAGGTAGTAGCGTAGGGACTCCAGAGCCCATTTTATGGCCAGGAACTCCTTCTCCACTATGCTATAGTTCTTCTCTGCCGGGGTGTGTTTCCTACTCAAATAGGTGACCGGGTGCTCTTCTCCATCTACCTCCTGGGACAGAACTGCACCCAGACCCACCTGAGAGGCATCTGCCTGTACTATAAACTCCTTTTGAAAGTCAGGGTTGGCAAGGACAGGCTGATCACATAGGACTACCTTTAGCGCCTGGAAGGCTTCCTCTGCTTGGGTATTCCAGTGGACCAAGACCGACTTCTTCCCTTTTAAAGAGATCGGTCAAAGGCGCCGACCTTCCAGCAAAATTGGGTATGAACCGTCGGTAATACTCCATTATACCCAGAAAGGCTCTTACCTATTTTGTGGTAAGGGGACGATGCTAGTTTTGAATGGCTTCGATTTTGTTTACTTGTGGCTTGATAACCCCTTGGCCTATCACATACCCCAAGTAACGGGCATCTTTGAGACCCATAGCACATTTGTTTGGATTCGCTGTGGTACCAGCAGCTCTGAGCGAGTCCACTACTGCTTGTACCTGAGATAGGTGGGTGCTCCAGTCACTGCTATAGATGATGATATCATCCAAATATACGGAGGCATACTGTTGATGGGGTTCTAACACTATGTCCATTAATCACTGAAACGTGGCCGGAGCCCCATGTAAACCAAATGGCAAGACGACATGGTGATAGAGCCCCTCTGGCGTGACAAAAGCAGTCTTCTTTTGCCATCTCTGTCAGCGGCACCTGCCAGTAGCCTTTAGTGAGATCGAGAGTCGTGAAGTACTGGGCCCGTCCCAGTCTCTCTATCAGCTCGTCGACCCTGGGCATGGGATACATATCAAATTTGGAAACTTCATTTAACTTTCGGAAGTCATTACAGAATCTTAAAGAACCGTCTGGTTTCGGGATCAGCACAATGGGACTGGCCCATTCGGTCGTGGATTTTTCAATGACCTCTAGGTGGAGCATCTTTTTTACCTCCTCCGCAATGGCTTGCCTACGAGCCTCTGGTTCCCGTTACAGCCTCAGGCGTATCCTTACATGAGGCTCGGTGACAATATCATGGTGGATTACGGTTGTTCGGCCGGGTAGGCCTGAGAACACATCCGTATTCCGCTGCACTAACCTCCGAGACTCCCGTCTCTGCTGTTTTGAGAGAGAATCCCCTATCCTTACTCCCAATTCATCATCAGGGGACTGCCCCTTGGTGGTTGTCAAGGCACCTGAAGATGTTACGTCCAACGTTACGTCAGTCACCATACATTTTCTGTCTTTCCATGCCTTTAGCAGGTTTACATGGTATATTTGACTTGGTTTTCTTCTACCTGGTTGATACACCTTATAGTTTACTTCCCCTACTTTCTCCTGGATCTCATAGGGACCTTGCCATTTGGCTAAGAACTTACTTTCTGCGGTAGGTATTAGGACTAAGACACGATCCCCCAGTTTAAAAGACCGGATGGAAGCCTTTCTATTATACTGAGTACTTTGGGCCGCCTGAGCATCTAGCAAATACTCTTTAACAATGGGTATTACTGCCGTGATACGATTCTGCATACCCATAACGTATTCAACTGTGCTTTTGTGAGGGGTGGGCTCCTGTTCCCAAGTTTCTTTAACAATATCCATCAGTCCCCGCGGATGTCTGCCATACAATAACTCAAATGGCGAGAACCCGGTGGAAGATTGTGGGACCTCGCGGATAGCGAACATTAAATAGGGCAATACCATGTCCCAATCTTTCCCTTCTTTGGAGACCACCTTTTTCAGCATAGCCTTCAGAGTTTTATTGAAACGTTCCACTAGACCATCGGTCTGGGGATGGTACACTGACGTGCGTAGCTGCTTGATCTGATGGAGTTTGCACAGTTCCTTCATAATTTTAGACATAAAGAGAGTGCCCTGATCGGTCAGGATTTCTTTGGGTAACCCCACGCGACAGAACATAGCAAACAACTCCCGAGCAATAAGCTCTGCCGAGGTGTGACGTAGTGGAACTGCCTCCGGATAACGTGTCGAATAATCCATCACTACCAGGATGTGCTGGTGACCACGGGCTGATTTTACAATGGGTCCGATCAGATCCATAGCAATCCGCTCAAAAGGCACCTCTATAATGGGTAAAGGTATCAGAGGACTATGGAAACGGTGCGTGGGTGCGGTCAACTGACAAACGGGGCAGGACTCACAGAATCTCTTAATTTCTGCGCCACCCCCTGGCCATTAAAACCGCTGAAATATACGTTCCCGCGTTTTCTCTTCACCTAGGTGCCCACTCATTAGGTGGTTATGAGCCAATTCCAAGGCCTGACGGCGGAACGGCTGAGGGACCACCAACTGTTCCACTATTTCTCCCCAGATTTTATCAACCCGATACAGCAACTCTCGCTTTAGAGCCATGTAGGGAGTTTCCAGCTTGGCACCAGGCCGCTGGGGCACCCCATCAATTACCTGTACATTTCCACGTCCTGGAGCCAATGTGGGGTACTGGAGCTGTGCTGTTCCAAAATTATCTGGAGACACGTTCAACTCCAAGATTGCCTCGGGTGGCTTAACCTCTCCTGCCATTACCTCTAGGGGGAACCTCTCAGGGTTACACTCTTTCCCTATACCGGTGACCCCTACGACAGGTTTCCCTGATTCGGGATTTTCCGGCTCAGGGCCTGGTTCAATCATACACCTCGGAGGGCTGGGTTGCCTCCCACATAATGTCCAGAACAGGGGCAAGTCTTTTCCCAAAATAACATCATATGGGAGTCTTTTCATCACCCCCACTTCATGTTGACCCTCTCCACATGAGGTAGCAATGGTGACCCTTTCCATAGGGTATTCACGTAGGTCTCCATGTATACAGAGTACCCCTACTTTATGTCCCATGGGGTATTCCCCAGAGACCAAGGAGGCATGTACAAGAGTCACTACACTTCCCGAGTCCAACAAAGCCTCTGCTGTATAGCCATTAACACGTACTTTGCAGAGATGAGGCTCCTCCCCCATAGTAACAGTGCTTACGGCACAAACAGTATGGGCATATATTGATTCCCGGCGAGCGTACCGGCAGTCCATGGGTTCTGATGCGAGCGGGCACTGTGCCAGTGTGACGCCCTGGACCCCCAGGGGTCACAGTACAGTAACACCACACACACACACCCTCCCCTGGTTAGGTGTCACCAGTCAAACAAAACCCTTGTTGCCTCCCTCCAGGGTCTGATGTCCACACCAGGTGGGGTGGAGCCAAGCGGTTGGCCCCACCCACCGAGGAGTTCACAGGTCTGGAGGCGGGAAAAGTAGTCCGTTAGTAGTTGGTAGTAGGCAGTGAAAGTGAGAGGAGTAAAGACTGTGTGTGTCTGGTTTGGAGCCCAGGCACAATCAGCAAGGTCGGCAGACGGTGGTGGCCGTCTTCATGAGTTGGTGGAGGTCAGCGGAACCGTAGGACCGGGGTCGGGCGGTGGCCCGTCGGTACCGAACCGGGGAGAAGATTGAAGCCAAGCACCAAGGCAGGGTACTCAGACCCCGACTAGGCTCGGAAGCCGCTGTAAAGGTCAAATTCTCTGATTGTGGTCTGGACCTCAGGAGTTCATTCCCAACCAAGTCCCGTTAGAAGGCAACAGCCCAACCCGTCCGGATAAGAGCCACCGCCAAGGGCCAGTGATCCAAGGGCCAGCACCTGCGGGCAACCGGGCTCTCCTGACACATACACGCCGGGGAGCGGACTACCTGTGGGAAGCCATAGGAGTCAAACACATATACACAGATGTAGGGAAATGACAGCCACCATCAACCAGTCCGGGGAGAGTGAAAACACCGCAGCTGACTGTGGGCCCCGTCCATCCAGCCGTTTGGTTTACCAGAGACTCTGTCCTTTGTACCTGAGTGAGTACAACAGTGCCATCCGGCACCGCACTGCACCGCAACGTTGCACCCGCGCCCACACTTCCTCCCCGCATCCGGCCCCTGCACCTGCACCTATTCCCCCACCCCGCCAACCGGGGCCCGGGACCAACAGCCCCTACCCATGCAGGGGTCAACACCTTAGCTTCTCTCCGTCATCACTCCCGGGATCACCCGTCACCAGCAGCGGTGGTGCCCACCGTCACCACAACCCGTGGATGGCGTCATCCCACCACAAACCTCCCCTTTTCACTCGTGGGCGAGGAAGCGCCGCTCGAGCCCCGGGTCCGGCCCCGTGCTCGAGCCACCGAGGAGCAGAAGCACCGGACCCGAGCGCCAGCGATTTCCAGGCGAGCAGGGTTCCCACCCCTCCGCCCGCGACACCATCATATGCCCCAGCTGACGGCATCGCCAGCACATAACAGCAGAGGTGTCCCTGTTTCGGGTGTCCAACTTTGGCGAACCGGGACTCCGGCTGACCTTAGTCAGACCTTAGTCCAGCTGGAGACATTTTTTCACAAGGTCCAGTAAGACATGGGTCTGTGAATGTGCAGGTTTTCCCTCCACAAAGAACCACTGATTCACTCGCTGGGCCCGGAGATAAGTGTTAACCCCCATATGCAAGGATCTCACCTTTCATTGTGCCATAGTCCTTGGCATCCTCCGTACTGAGATCCAGGTAGGCTTTTTGGGGTTCACCTACCAAGAACGGGGCCACGACATCAGTCCATTGGTCGATAGACAATTTCTCTCACTCCGCAGTCCTCTCAAACATGGAGAGAAAAGCTTCTGGGTCGTCCTCTTCACTCATCTTCGTAAGTGCCGCCCTTACTCTGTCATGGGCCACAGGAGGGGCTGGATGACCGGGAGTGGCCGCTTGGAGTGCATCTCGCAGAGCTGCAAGCTGCTGAGTCAACAAGCTGTTTGTCTCCTGTTGCTGAACTAATGCCCGCTGGAGCTGGGCTTTGGTTTGTTGCTGCTGAGCATTAGCCTGTTGCTGGTGAGCATTGGTTTGTGCAAAAGTCTGCTGTAGTTGAGCACTAGACTGGGCCAGCTGCTTTATAAGATCCTCCATGGTGACTGCTGAGTTAAACTGTAAGGCTGCTTTCACACTACGTTTTTTTAGCATGTGTCATGAACGTTTTTTTGCTGCAAAAGCGGATCCTGTTTTTGCAAAAAAAAACGCATGCAAGCGCATGTGTTATTTTGCAGGATCCTGTCACTTTAAGTTTATGGGCGGGCATTGGAGTCATGTGATCGGGAGTGAGGGGAACTGAACGTGAAAGACTGACATATGAAAGCTGCGGAGGCTCGTAACCAAGGTAAACATCGGGTAACTTGCTTGGATACCCGATATTTACCTTGGATACGAGCGTCTGCAGCTGCTAGGAGCAGGGCTGCCTGCTCCCTGCACACGTAACCAAGATAAACATCGGGTAACTAATCCCGCGCTTACCCGATATTTACCTTGGTTACGAGCGTCCTCCGCTCTCAGGTGGGGGAGAGAGGAGAGAGAGGGAGGGGGAGAGAGGGAGTGGGAGAGAGAGACTGATCACGCAAGGCTGGTTTCTAGGCATGTTCAGTAGAGCAAGCAGGATCCTGTCTATCAGCATGCCAGCGTTCACATGCTGTTTAGTCAGGATCCAGCAATTTGCAGTATTTGGACGCAGTTCAAAAATGCTACAAGTAGTGTTTTTGAAAAAAGTTAAACTGCAAGTCGCTGGATCCTTACTATAACGCACGCAAACGCAGGTGAACGCATGTTGACGCAAGTCCATTGCAAATGCATTGAAATGAAAACGCATTTGCACTGGATCCGTTTTTGCGTTAAAAAAAAACTTTCATGACGCATGTTAAAAAAACGTAGTGTGAAAGCAGCTAACTTTGCAGGTTTGATCATAAACATGGGGAAACTAGGTTGTTGCCCCTAGCAACCAGGCTGCATTGCCCGCAAGCTTCATGGACCCGCCGATCCACCGCAAACAGTCAGTAAAAAAAATATTTATTTTTTTTCCGGGGAAGTACATCCTAGGCCATTGCCCTTAGCAACCAGGCTGCCATGCCCGCATTCTCCACCATAATGTGAGGTAGCAGCGTTGCTTGGGCAAAAACGTGAGGCAGTGAGGCAACAGCGTGTTCACACCAACAGTCTATTTATTGTTGCAGCATAAATAGATCCAATTTCCCACAGTCAAAATCTCTTCCGGAACACAGCCGGTGCATATAAACAAATCCGTTGTATCAAAAGTCTTGTTACCTTAGGGCTCTCCTAGGCTCACACTCCTGGCCTGTGTTCACTCCACACTAGAGTTGAGCGCGGTTCGCGGTTCGAGGTTCTCCAGTTCGCGGCTTGAGTGATTTTGGGGGCTGTTCTAGATCGAACTAGAACTCGAGCTTTTTGCTAAAGCTCGATAGTTCTAGATACGTTCGAGAACGGTTCTAGCAGCAAAAAGACCAGCTAATTACTAGCTGGCTTTCCGCTGTAATAGTGTAAGTCACTCTGTGACGCACACTATTATGAAATTTCAGTGTATAGTGTGCGGGAACAGCGCATTCAGATCACTGCTGTATGGATAATGGCGATCGCCATTTTTTTTTTTTTCCCTTGTCTTCCTTCCCTAAGCGCACGCGTGTAGTGGGGAGGGCCAGCATGTCAGCCAATCCCAGACACACACACAGCAAAGTGGACTTTTAGCCAGAGAAGAAACGGCATGTGTGATAGGATGTCCATGTCCCATGTCCCTGCATTATAAAAACGGACATTTTCCTCCAGCACGCCATTATCTGCCTTCTGCGTCCTTGGTGTCAGTCACCGCTGGCGCAGCTCCTATCTCCGATACTGCTGTGTACGCTCTATACACAGCGCTGTACAGAATAGGGATAGAAGTTTCTATCAGTCCTTTTAAGGGCTAATACCGGCAGGGTCAGAGCCATAGGTGACAGGTCCGTGAAAACAGAGTTAAACAGCTACACAAGATGACAGCATCTGCGTAGCTAAGGTCAGGGATTTCCTCGCTGCATTTCCCCATTAGGAGGGATAGAAAGGCAGGCTTCCTTTCCTCTACCCAGACCCACAACCCTGCCACTGTACCCTCCTGCCCTTTGCACACTCAAACTCATTGTTACTAAGCCATTATACTAGCAAACACTGAGTGAACTTAGTGGCATCCTAAACGTGTCTGTTGGACTTCTGTATTGTCCCACTAGTGCAAAGATATTTGCAGCACGTCTGCCTGCATTTCACACTCAAACTCATTGTTACTAAGCCAATATACTAGCAAACACTGAGTGAACTTAGTGGCATCCTAAACATGGCTGTTGGACTTCTGTATTGTCCCACTAGTGCAAAGATATTTGCAGCACGTCTGCCTGCATTGCACACTCGAACTCATTGTTACTAAGCCATTATACTAGCAAACACTGAGTGAACTTAGTGGCATCCTAAAAGTGGCTGTTGGACTTCTGTATTGTCCCACTAGTGCAAAGATATTTGCAGCACGTCTGCCTGCATTGCACACTCGAACTCATTGTTACTAAGCCATTATACTAGCAAACACTGAGTGAACTTAGTGGCATCCTAAACGTGGCTGTTGGACTTCTGTATTGTCCCACTAGTGCAAAAATATTTGCAGCACGTCTGCCTGCATTGCACACTCAAGCTCATTGTTACTAAGCCATTATACTAGCAAACACTGAGTGAACTTAGTGGCATCCTAAAAGTGGCTGTTGGACTTCTGTATTGTCCCACTAATGCAAAGATATTTGCAGCACGTCTGCTTGCATTGCACACTCAAACTCATTGTTACTAAGCCATTATACTAGCAAACACTGAGTGAACTTAGTGGCATCCTAAACGTGGCTGTTTGACTTCTGTATTGTCCCACTAGTGCAAAGATATTTGCAGCACGTCTGCCTGCATTGCACACTCAAACTCATTGTTACTAAGCCATTATACTAGCAAACACTGAGTGAACTTAGTGGCATCCTAAACGTGGCTGTTGGACTTCCATTAGTGTCCCACTGGTGCCAAGCTATTTCTAGCACCTGTGCAGGACACCCTCCTGCTCTGTTTTTAATAAGCTATAATGATAGCAAAAAATGCTGCCATTTAGTGGCATACAAGAACTGGCTGTTGTATTTCATTATTGTCCCACTGGTGCCAAGCTATTTCTAGCACATGTGCATGACACCCTCCTGCTCTGTTTTTAATAAGCTATAATGATAGCAAAAAATGCTGCCATTTAGTGGCATACAAGAACTGGCTGTTGTATTTCATTATTGTCCCACTGGTGCCAAGCTATTTCTAGCACCTGTGCAGGACACCCTCCTGCTCTGTTTTTAATAAGCTATAATGATAGCAAAAAATGCTGCCATTTAGTGGCATACAAGAAGTGACTGTTGGACTTCCATTAGTGTCCCACTGGTGCAAATCTATTTGCAGCACCTCTGCATGACACCCTCATGCACATTTTGCTACGCTAATTTTATAGCAAACTCAGGGAATTCCTTGCTGCATTTGATCATTCGGAGGGATAGAAAGTGAGGCTTCCTTTAGCTTTTCCTTCTGTTGATAGACAGCATCTCCAAGTCCACACCCGAAGAGCAATTTCTCCTCCACGTCTAAGTGTGGAGAGGCAGCTAGTGCGCATGCGTGTGCCGATATACCCCGGCCGCAGCCTAACTACAGTGTTTCGCCTAGTGAGTATGCTCAGCCTGACTGTGCCATTCCTGAGGCTAAGTCTTCATTTCGGGATACAGCGCATGCTCCCACACTTAGTGCGAAAAGCCTCTTTGCACAGGTATTTGCATTCCGTGCCGGGTCTAAGTCCTGTGTTGTGCCTAGACACCATGCTAAAGCTGATAGTCTTTTTTCAGAGACTGTATTTCATGCTACTGAGCATGCTCAGGCACTTACTGCATCAGAGACTAGGTCCGGTAATGATCTCTTTGGCCCTGCCCCTGATGTGGGGGGCCCATATAGACCACAGGGCATCAGGTATCCTGACGATGTGGCCAGGCCACTCCCAAATGGCTTGCAGAGGCCCGCCCCTATGACTTGTCACCTCATTATTGATGGTCAGACGATGACTGGTGAGGTGTTTGTGTCGTGGCAGCCATGAGGTCATTATTGAAGTTGCGGTTCCAAATAGGACGCTAGTTATGCCACTCATGACGTGTCACTCTGCTTTTGTCTCCAGGATGTGCATTGTGGTCCACCCTGGTTTGGGGCGGACCCAGGTTATAAAACGGGCTGGAGCCAACAAGGAGGTGCGCAGTCTTCTATTATTCTCCGAAAGAGCACACCTCCATGTGTTGAACCCATTGCGGCTTTAGGCCAGAGGTAGGCAGGGATAGGGCGTCGATGCAGGCCGCCACCACAGTTGTTTCAAAAAAGGAAGAGAATGGAGTAATTACACATATTGTGAATGCAAAAATATAATTTATTCAAGACACCAAACAAAATTGAAGACAAACATTTGACATGAATTTAAAAGGATGCAGTGTTACAGTGTGCTGAAATACACTATGATGTGGAGGTTTTACACATGCTGTTATGGTTATAGTACAAAAGAATAAAATCATATGATAAATGCTGATCTTAATGCAAAGTATGGTCATACAGATTTTGCACAATTAATTTGCCGTGGGGTAAATACTTATGTCTATATCAATAATAGTGGCTCATATTAGTTCCATATGTAAATTTATTGATATATTTATACCTTAATTGCTATCCTATAGCCTGCCTGGTGAATGTATGAGTTATATGCTTTCTATGGACTGTTGTCCGGAGAGAGGTACAGTCACTATATGGACAAGTGCCAGTATGTCCCTATTAGGGCGGACTTTTCACCAGGGGCACTGTTATATTAAATTAATTGGATCTATAACATTCACTGATCATACATAGCAGCTAGTAGTGATATAAACCATATTATCTCAGATGCTGCTTAAATAAGGTGAGCTGTTCATAAAGGAATTATTCTGCAGAGCACAGGGAACACATCAATATGCGCATGAACATTCAGGTGCATCTACCCCATTCAACAGACGTCCTCTGCAGGTTATATGTGTAGGTCAGTGTGCTTGATTGCAATCCTTGTATTTAGCATAGCTTGCCTAGTGAATTTGTGAATTAAGTGCTTTCTATGGACTGTTGTTCAGAGAATTGTACAGTCACTAAGGCCGAGTGCCAATGTATCCCTTTTAGGGCAGACTATTCACTAGAAGCAATGCTATATTGTATTGAATGGATCTATGACATAAACTGGTCACACTTAGCAGCTAGTAGTGATATATACCATTTATCTCAAATGCTGCTTAAATAAGGTGAACAGTTCACAAAGAGAGTTATTCTGCAGAGCACAGGGAACACATCAATATGCCCATGAACATTCAGGTGCATCTACCCCATTCAACAGACATCCTCTGCAGGTTATGAATATAGATCAGTGTGCTACTTATATATGCATAAGCAGGGATGCAATAAGGAAAAATTGACCATGCACTAATGGGAGCTGGTAACGCAGGCCCATATAATCACATCAGCATAAAATAGTAGTTGTTACCCATGTTAGCATTGGTTATACAGCATTGCTTCCACCTCCACCCCTATGTACATTTCGCCTACGCTTCCTCAGGGGGCTGTTTGTAACCCGATTACCCCTCACCTTTTATGCTGCATTCTCATAATGGCTGCCATCCACAGACTGATGCCGGCGCATGCTCGCTGCGATCCGCGAGCCCAAACAGGGAGGAGCTGCTAGTCAGGGAAGCTGATGCACGTGCAGTGGCTCTGGGCCAGTGAGTGTGCCCAATTCATTTGACAGCAGCTTTCCCTGGCGGGAAGGCGGAGAGCAGCAGGCACGCGCTCCAGACTGTTGGAGCTTGTCTTATGCAGCATGTTTTCACAGTACACTTGTGCAATCCATACTGCAGATAGGCTGATGTAAAGCATAGGCATTTTATGAACGGTTTGAAATTCCATAAGGTATGACTCATTCCATCATATATAAGTTCATTATAAGGTACTTAAGAGTTCATGATGGCATATACCAATGCTTGTATTATCCATATATGGCAGCACTTAGGGGAATCCGCTCCATTGGCATATAGAAGGTAATATTTGACATAAAATTCATATTGATGCAGGTGGTGTTCGGGGTTAAATGAGGTATACTGAAAGAAATATATTGTTAAAAACAGGTTAAAAACAAGGAGGAAAGATGTGGAGAAAGTAATAAAATATTAGAATATTAGATTTGCGCATGGGGGACATGTTACTTTAATATGACTTAGATTGCTGCGCAGGGAACAAGAGTCTCAATAGTGTCTATTCTACTGATGGATGATATATATTTCCCTATTAGGGATAATTATGCTGTTAATTTCTACATTACTTCATTTGGGGGGGTCTATCATAAGAAGCAAGCAAATGAGTTGGTTTCGTTTAAGCCTCTGGGCGTCATAGTTTGTAGCAGGGTGATCCATTTACACTCTTGTTGTAATAATTTTTTGCTAATGTCTCCACCTCGGATCCCGATTGACACATGTTCTATCCCTCTCACCTGAAAGGTACTGGGGTCGCTATCATGTTTTAGTTTAAAGTGTCGAGGGATCGTTTTTAATTCCTCTACATTACAGACTGTTTTTACAGCGGCAATATCTCGCACGTGTTCTCTTGTTCTGACCCTGAGTTGACGCGAGGTCAGTCCGATATAAATTAGGTCACACCCGCATGTTGCATAATACACCACCTGCGTGGTGGAGCAGGTAATGTATTGACAGATCTCAAAATCTTTCTTACCGTCAGATGACTTAAAGTTTTTTGTCCTACACATATTAGTGCACGCTCTACATCCGCCACAGGGGAAGAAGCCTTTGACTGATGTCCCCGTGGTGAATGGTGACTTGGTGGTGGCCACGCAGTGGCTTCTAACTAGAATATCTTTTAGATTGCGGCTTCTTTTATAAGTCATCTGAGGGTAATTAATTATGTATTTCTTTATAGTAGGTTCTGTCTGGAGCACTGGCCAGTGCTGTTGCAAAATCGTTTTTATTTCTTCACATTGTGTATTATATGTGGTTATGAACCTAACGAAATCAGTGTCCGCGCCTTTGGTTATTGCGGTAGATGGCTGAAGTAGAGTTTCTCGGGAGAGTTTTTTTATTCTATTATACCCTGCTTTTATGGATCTATTACTGTACCCTCGTGACTGGAATCTTTGTTTTAGTATCTCAGCTTGATGTTCGTATTTCTGTGGAGTGGAGCAGATCCGCTTCATTCTCATAAATTGCCCAACTAGGATGGATTTGATGGTGGGATAATGATGACTAGACCCCGCATGCAACAGGGAGTTCACTGCAGTGGGCTTCCTGAACAGATCTGTCTGCAACTGCCGGTTACTATCAATCTCGATCTTGATGTCCAGAAAGTCCACTACCTCCTTGCTGCACACGTAGGTTAGCCTGATGTTAAAATCATTCACATTGAGTTGTTCCATGAACCGCCCGAGCTCATCCTCATTCCCTTGCCAAATAAACAAAATATCGTCAATATATCTCAGCCAGAGGGGCACATGGTCCGCAAACTGCGCACCCTCGTCCCCCCACAAACCTCTCTCCCAAAATCCCATAAAGAGGTTTGCAAACGAAGGCGCGCAGGCCGCCCCCATTGCTGTGCCCCTCCGCTGTAGATAATATTGTTCTTTAAAAGAAAAATAATTGTGTGTGAGGATGAACTCGAGCAGTGCAAGGACCAACTCACATGTTGATCCATCCTAGTTGCTATTCACGCCACCACAGTTGGTAACGCAGAACGGTTAAGACCAGCTCCTGTACTACAAGTCCTGCTTGTGCAGCCCAGTGGCATTAACAGGCCTGCTGCTGCTGATGCGCCTGCTGTCCACAGGTGTTGCCCCAATGCACACAGTCAGCGTACTGAATGGCCCCTGTGATGTTAACAGGGAGTTCCTGGGCTGGGTGGGCGTGTGGACCCTGTGACGCTAACAGGGCTCCCAGTCTCCAGATCCGAGTGGCGTCTAACTCGGTTCAGGAAACTATTAGTTTCATAGCCACACAGATCTGTATCCTCCACCTAACCTTCCAGTTGCCAACCTCTCCTTTTCCATCTGGGAGCACGGTGGACATTGACTGCTGATGGGGATATATACCTTTTAGTGATGAGCGAGTACTAAAAAGCTCGGGTGCTCGAAGCTCGGGCCGAGCCTCCCAAGATACTCGTGTACTCGGGCCGAGCAACGAGCCCAATGTTATCCTATGGGAGACCCGAGTATTTTTGTGAAATGACCCCCCGGCAGCATGGAGAAACCCTAAAAATGTCACAAAAGTCTCAGAAGAGTGCTCAAATGACATGGCAACAGCATGGGGAAGACCCCTTGAAGCATTTATCACTGAAAAGTCACAGCTGTGAACAATTTTGTCCGCGTTTTACGCCATTTTTACGGACTCACCAGAAAACCTTCCAAAATGACCCCAAAATGATTTTTCATGGCGGAAATGTTAAGGGCACATACCCAATAGTGAGATAGAGCTGGTGTATGTTACTTTTTGAGATTAATACATGAAAGATTTTACGTGAAAACATTGTGTGGCACTCCGATGTCCCTGAGAAGAGACGTACATGAAGGCCTCTTGAGTCTAATGTGCCCATTTTGAGGAAGTGAGTCTTTGTAGTATTTTCCTTTGCCAGGGCAGTCCAAAATTGTGAGGTTCACCAATGCCCCTGCATACAGACGTGCATGAGGGCCTGTAAACCTGAAGTGCCCATTGGAAGGAAGTGGGTCTATTGTAGTATAGCCCTTAGGCAGGGCAGCCAAAAATTGGGAGGCTCCACGTTGTCCCTGGGTAGAGACGTGCATGAGGGCCTCTTGAGTCTAATGTGCCCATTTTGAGGAAGTGAGTCTTTGTAGTATTTTCCTTTGCCAGGGCAGTCCAAAATTGTGAGGTTCACCAATGCCCCTGCATACAGACGTGCATGAGGGCCTGTAAACCTGAAGTGCCCATTGGAAGGAAGTGGGTCTATTGTAATATAGCCCTTAGGCAGGGCAGCCAAAAATTGGGAGGCTCCACGTTGTCCCTGGGTAGAGACGTGCATGAGGGCCTCAAAACATTAAGTGTCCATTGTCAGGAAGTGGGTGTATTATAGTATAGCCCTTAGGCAGGGCAGCCAAAAATTTGGAGGCTCCACATTGTCCCTGGATAGAGACGTGCATGATGGCCTGTAAACCTGAAGTGCCCATTGTAAGGAAGTGGGTCTATTTCAGTATAGCCCTTTGCCAGGGCAGCCAAAAATTGGGAGGCTCCACATTGTCCCTGGATAGAGACGTGCATGAGGGCCTCAAAACATTAAGTGTCCATTTTAAGGAAGTGGGTGTATTATAGTATAGCCCTTAGGCAGGGTAGCCAAAAATTGGGAGGCTCCACGTTGTCCCTGGGTAGAAACGTGCATGAGGGCCTCAAAACATTGTTCCCATTGCAAAGGAGCGGGTCTCCTGTCGTTGTAATGTCCATTCTGCAAAGAATGGGCGAAAAAATTTACCACTGGGGGTATACCTGAAACAAAGGCCTAAGTATTGCAATTTGTAACGGTCATCATCATGGTGGCGCATGAGGAGAAGGAGGAGGAGTCCAGCGATTATCCAAAGTCCAGAAGTGTGTACCCATGGGTGAGTGGAGGTACATGGCAAACTTTAAATTCCGCTCTCATTTGCTGGTGGTGTGGTGAAGTCTGGCCCAATCCAACCCTTGTTCATCTTGATCAGAGTCAGCCTGTCAGCATTTTCAGTTGACAGGCGGGTGCGTTTATCTGTAATGATTCCACCTGCGGCACTAAAAACACGCTCTGACAAAACGCTAGCAGCAGGGCAGGCCAGGACTTCCAAGGCGTAGAGAGCCAATTCATGCCACGTGTCCAGCTTGGATACCCAATAATTGTAAGGCACAGAGGAATGTCGGAGTACAGTTGTTCGATCTGCAAGGTACTCCTTCAGCATCTGGGCAAACTTAGGATTTCTTGTGGCACTACCCCGCACCTCAGGGGCTGTGGTACGTGAGGGGCTGAGAAAACTGTCCCACATCTTAAAGACTGTTCCCCTACCTCTGGCGGATTGGACTTGTGCCTCTCTCGGCTGTACGCCTCGGTTGTCCACTGATTCATGACCTATGCCGCTAGCGTTTTGTGAGGGGAATGCTTTGCCTACTTCCGTGAGTATGGCCTTCCGAAACTGCTGCATTTTGGTTGACCTCTCCTCCACGGGAATAAGAGACAAAAAGTTCTCCTTGTAGCGTGGGTCTAACAGTGTTACCAACCAGTAATGATTGTCGGCCAAGATGTTCTTAACGCGAGGGTCACGAGACAGGCAGCTTACCATAAAGTCAGCCATGTGCGCCAGACTCTTAACAGCCAGGACTTCAGTAGCCTGACCAACAAGATGACTGAACATGCTGTCCTCCTCCTCCTCCTCCTCCTCCTCCTCATCTACCCTGTCCTCTGGCCAGCCACGCTGAACCGAGGATATGACTGGTGTGCATGTCATATCCTCAATTTGGCCGGAGAGTTGCTCCATGTCTTCATCCTCCTCCTCGTCATAGTCCTCCACTGCACGTTGTGATGAGACGAGGCTGGGCTGTGTGTTATCACCCACACCCACTACTGTTTCTTGCTGCAACTCATCGCGCTCCGCCTGCAATGCATCATGTTTGTTTTTCAGCAGAGACCGTTTTAGAAGGCAGAGTAGCGGTATGGTGACGCTAATAATGGCGTCATCACCACTCACCATCTTGATGGAGTCCTCAAAGTTTTGGAGGATGGTACATAGGTCTGACATCCATCTCCACTCCTCAGGTGTTATGTGTGGAGTTTGACCCATTTCCCGACGGCTTAGGTGATGCAGGTACTCAACAACTGCCCTCTTCTGCTCACATATCCTGACCAACATGTGCAGAGTTGAATTCCAATGCGTGGGGACATCACACACCAGTCTGTGAGCCGGAAGATGCAAACGGCGCTGAAAGCCGGCAAGGCCGGCTGAAGCAGTAGGTGACTTTCGAAAATGTGCAGACAGGCGGCGAACTTTTACCAGTAGATCAGACAGCTCTGGGTATGACTTTATAAACCGCTGAACCACGAGGTTGAGCACATGGGCCACGCATGGAACATGTGTCAGCTGGCCTCGCCTCAAAGCCGCCACCAGGTTCCGGCCATTGTCACACACGACCTTTCCTGGCTTTAGGTTCAGAGGTGTGAGCCAGTGATCTGCCTGCTGTTTCAGAGCTGTCCACAGCTCTTCTGCATTGTGGGGTTTGTCACCTATGCAGATTAGCTTCAGCACAGCCTGTTGCCGCTTCGCCGAGGCAGTGCTGCAGTGCTTCCAGCTTGTGACTGGTGTGGAGGGCACAGTGGATGAGGATGCGCAGGAGGAGGAGGAGGCTGAAGAGCATGACATTCCGGAGCTGTAGAGTGTGGGTGAAACACTGACTGAGGTAGGGCCTGCAAACCTTGGTGTGGGAAGGACGTGTTCCGTCCCTCGCTCAGACTGGGTCCCAGCTTCCACAATATTAACCCAGTGTGCCGTCAACGAGATGTAGCGGCCTTGCCCACAAGCACTTGTCCACGTGTCTGTGGTTAGGTGGACCTTGGGTGAAACAGTGTTGTTCAGGGCACGTGTGATGTTTTGTGACACGTGGTTATGCAACGCGGGGACGGCACACCGGGAGAAATAGTGGCGGCTGGGGACCGAGTAACGTGGGACAGCTGCCGCCATCAGGTCACGGAATGCTTCAGTCTCCACCAGCCTAAAAGGCAACATTTCCAGCGCAAGCAGTCGCGAAATGTTAGCATTTAGAACTGTGGCATGTGGGGTGTTGGCAGTGTATTTGCGCCTGCGTTCAAAGGTTTGCTGAATGGATAACTGAACGCTGCGCTGGGACAAGGACGTGCTTGATGATGGTGTTCTTTCTGCGTAGGCAACTGCAGGTGCAGGAGTGGAGGAGGCTTGTTCGCAGGCAGCATGGACAGAGGATTGGCTCGCATGCACAACCAGCGAAGACGTAGCAGTGACATCAGCAAGCACTGCTCCTCGACTCTGTTGTACTTCCCACAAAGTCGGGTGCTTGGCTGACATGTGCCTGATCATGCTGGTGGTGGTCAGGCTGCTAGTTTTGGTACCCCTGCTGATGCTGGCACGGCAGGTGTTGCAAATGGCCTTTTTTGAATCATCTGGATCCAACTTAAAAAACTGCCAGACTCGGGAAGACCTAACATTTGTACAGGCACCTTGTGTCGTCGTGTTGTTCCGGGGAACGGTTGACTGACTTCTGCCTGGGGCCACCACCCTGCTTCTTACTGCCTGTTGTGATGCTACGCCTCCCTCCCCCTGTGCACTGCTGTCCTCGCTCTGCATATCCTCCTGCCAGGTTGGGTCAGTTACTGGATCATCCACCACGTCGTCTTCCTCTTCCGCACCCTGCTCCTCCTCCTGACTTGCTGACAATTGTGTCTCATCATCGTCCACCACTTGTTGAGACACGTTGCCAACTTCGTGAGAACGTGGCTGCTCAAATATTTGGCCATCTGTACAGACGATCTCCTCATGACCCACTTCAATATGAGCTGGCGAGAGGCCAGAATGTGTGAATGGAAACGTGAACAGCTCTTCCGAGTGTCCAAGTGTGGGATCATTAATGTCCGAGGAGGACGTGTACTCAGCCTGGTGGTAGGAAGGAGGATCAGGTTCAGAAATGTGCGGTGCAGTATCACGGCTACTGACACTTGACCGTGTGGAAGACAGAGTGTTTGTGGTGGTGCCAATCTGACTGGAAGCATTATCTGCTATCCAACTAACAACCTGTTGACACTGGTCTTGGTTCAAGAGCGGTGTACTGCTGCGGTCCCCAAGAATTTGGGACAGGACGTGCGAGCGACTAGATGTGGCCCTTTGTTGTGGCGAAATTAGAGCTTGCCCACGACCTCGGCCTCTGCCTGCACCACCATCACGTCCACTTCCTTGTTCCTTGCCAATGCCCTTGCGCATTTTGCAATGCTGTGCACTGCTGACGTGTATATTCACTACTTGTGCGTTATATCAAAGTGTGTGGAAATTGCACACAAGTGCACCTGTACGCTGCCACCAACAGGCACACACGTGCGGTTTTAAAAACCAAGCACGGACGCAATAATAACCTAACAGGTTTTTTTGGGGAGCGACAATTACAGACAAGTCAGACACTATCTGGACTGTTTTACACTGTGTACACCAGCCCCAGATATGATGAAGGCTGGTATACGGTCACCACTACCCTGCCTGCCTGCCTGCCTGCCTGTATACTGGTACAATAGTCCTGACAAGGACTCTTTTGGTCACTAGCCTGTATTCAGACCTGGCTATACCCTGCCTGTATATAGCAACAATAGTCCTGAGATGGACTCTGCTACTGTACTCCGACCTGGCTATACCCTGCCTGCCTGTATACAACTAGAATAGTCCTGAGAAGGACTTTTGGTCACACTGTTTGCAGCCCTGCAATTGAAAAAGCTATAAAGGGCCGCAAAGCTTTCCCTGAATCAGCGACACTCTCCCTACACTGACTGTCTGAATAGCTGTGAGCAGAGCACAGCGCGCCGGCCGATATAAAGGCTCGGTCACGCTGTGCAGGCCGGCCAATCACTGCAATTCCACAACTAACAGGGCTGTGGCATTGCAGTGGTCTGCCAGCCAATCCCTGCATGAGGGCTGGCTCTCAAAAGAGCGCCAACATGCAGAAATGAAGACCACGAGTACAGCACGAGTATCGCGAGATTACTCGGTCCCCGCCGAGCAGCCCGAGTACAGCGATACTCGTGCGAGTACCGAGTAGTGACAAGCATGCTCGCTCATCACTAATACCTTTCTCTTTCTTTTCTTATTAATTTTCGTTATATAGCGGTAACATAGTATATACCACCTTATCCAAATCTGCCAGTCCCACCGTAACAGATGGTGTTTCTTCATCAAATGTTACTTTTGCTTGACCACCAAACCCACGAACAAAAACTTTTTTCCCCTTTCCAACACAACTGTTCCCCTTTCCACCAGCATCTGTCCTTTTTCAACTCATTTGGTATATGACCAAAAGTGCAACTCTGCAGGGACACTGTACTCAATGCCATCTCAGCACAGCAGCCAGCCCTCGGTCCCTCAGATGTGGACAAGTAAAAGACCATTTCCTCCTATCCATGACAAAGCGTTGAGATTCACTCTGTGCAGCACTGGTGTTTACTGGAAAAGCAGATCTAAGAATCCGTACCACCTTCTGCAGATACTCCTGTATACGTGCGTCCCTTTCTATGGCAGGAATTATTTCGCCAAATTTTGTCTTGTACCAGGGATCTAACAGTGTGGCAACCCAGTAGTTAGCATTACTTCGAATTCGTACAATCCGAGGGTCATGTTGTAGGTAGTGCAGCAAGAAGGCGCTCATGTGTCTTGTGCATCCAGGAGGACCAAGTCCTTGGTGTGTTGGTGGCAGAGAGGTGAGAATCATACCTCCTTCCTCTGCCCTCTCCCCTGCTGATACTATGCGCCCTTGTTAATCCCTCTCCCCCACCATGACTGCCGCCTAGGTGCCGCTCACCGTCTGGACCTTGTAGATCTTATTATCCCTTCTGCATATGACTCCTCCTGTACTTCCTCCCCTTCCTCTTGGACCAACACCTGACTCCGAATAATGCTTACAGTGTGCTCCATCTTGTAGATGATCAGAATTGTCACGCTGAGAATGGCATCGCCAGTGCTAAACATCTTCGTCAACATTTGTAAACTGTGTAGAAGGGTGCATAGGTCCTTGATCTGACACCACTCCAGCAGCGTGATCTGCACCACCTCTGGATCAAGTTAGCCCAGGGTATACGTCAGACCGTATTTCAGCAGGGCTCTGCGGTGCTGCCACAGACGCTGCAACATGTGCAGATTCCAATTCCTGCTTGTCGGAACATCGCATTTCCGGTGTTTAACCGCCAGACCCTAAGACTTCAGGAGCGATGAAAGTTGTTGAGCTGCTGGGTGCGAAGGATGAAAGTGAGCACATAGCAGCGTGCCCGCTGCACAAGGCCATGTAGGCCGGGATGGTATTTTAAAAATTGCTGGATAATCAGATTCAACACGTGAGCCATACAAGGCACGTGTGTCATTTTGCCCTGCCGAAGGGCCGCAGACAGGTTTGCATCATTGCCGCACATGGCTGTTAAGTCACCAACGTAGTCCACTCAATCAATTTGTACTCCGGTCGCCAGGTGACAACGTGTTCTTTTCGTGCATAGTGCTGATGATGGGAAAGGAGTCGATGCAAGCGGTGCAGGTGGACGCAGGTTCTGGTCACCCACTGGGTTGCGTTACCTTGACAGATACAGAACCACAGGCTGAATGTAGGTGGTGGGTATCTCACAGATGAAGTACCATCATTCAGCTACAACCAATGGGAAGACACCACACCCTTTTTTAGGCCCCTCCTGTCTGCAGATCACTGCCAGACAAAGCTATGAACCTCTTGTTACTGTTACCCGCAGTTCAGTTTTATGATTTTGTGTGCATGTTACCTGACTACTTTTCCTGCTTGCTGTTTATGTACCTCGTTGGCCGATCCGCATTTCACCTCTGCTTGTTTTCTGATTAAGTCCTGGCCATCCCATTCTGTTCCTCTTCCTCAATTAATGTTTTTGACCCTGCATGACTACTATTCTCTGGAACTGCAGCCTTCCACAGGTATTGATCAACTTGGGCCCTGTGTAATTCCAAATCACTGTATAGGGGTTAAAGGGTTTCAGGGTTCTGGGTGTCCAGCTTGGTGAGTGGCTTGCCTCTAGCCTATCCTTTACAGCCCATCTGAGTGTGTCGATCCAGGCAGGCGTTACACCGTTACCTCGACAGAAGGCCATGTAGGCCAGGATAGTGTTTTAAAAATTGCTGGACAACCAGGTTAAACACGTGAGCCATACAAGGCACGTGTGTCACATTGCCCTGAAGAAGGGTCGCAGACTGGTTTGCATCATTGTCGCACCCCACCTTCCCTGGCTGCTGGTTGAGTGGAGACAACCATTGATGAAACTCGGTCTCACTCTCCAGAGCTTACCGTCCACAACTCCTCAGCGGTGTGACTCACATTTCACAGACATTTCTAAGTAAAGAGTCGACCGCATCATGCTGTTGAGCTGTGCTGCCAGCATAGTAAGGAGGTGTGTGGGATTCCTTGGGCGCAGTTACAAGGAAGGGTAGCCTGACCACACAGGGTTTGGGCCGAGGTGGAGGACCCACACGAGGTTGAGGAGGCAGAAGCAGTGGAGGAACTTGTACATGCAGAGGAAGGATTGACACACAAGTCGTGAAGACGGCAAGACTTGTACAGCAAAACCTTCTCCGTCTCTCACCATAGTTACCCAGTGCCCAGTCAGCAACATGTAACTCCCCTGTCCATGCTTACTGGTCCAAGTATCTGTGGTGAAATGCACCCTGTCACACACAGAGTTTCTCAAGGAATCAGTAAGGTTGTGTGCGACCTGCTGTGGTAGCGCGGGCACGCCTTTCTTGGAGAAGGAGTGACGACTGGCCATCGGCTCTTGGGGCACTGCAATGGGCATAAGGTCTCAAAAATCCTCGGTCTCAAAAGGGTGTAAAGGCAGCCTTTCTGTTGCCAACAAGTTGCAGATGATGAAACTCAACCTCTTAGGCATGTCATGCCCTTCGAAAATCATGTAAAACACAGCGAGGGGACTCCAACCACAGTCTCCCTCGTTACCACTAATTGGGCCACACACACCCCACTTGACTGGCATCAGTTGACCCCCCTTTTGAAAAAGGAAAAGATGCTTTGCATGAAGCACTCTCAAAAATACGCGTGCCTTTCACCTCCCCTGGCTGACCCAGGGGAAGAAAAGTCCTCTGAGAGCCATGACTTGTTCATCTTGGTTCTTTTACAAACACAGCGAGGGGACTCCAACCACAGTTTCCCTCGTTTCCACTAATTGGGCCACACACTTCCCCACTTGACTGGCATCAGTTGACCCCCCTTTTGAAAAAGAAAAAGATGCTTTGCATGCAGCACTCTCAAAAATACGCGTGCCTTTCACCTCCCCTGGCTGACCCAGGGGAAGAAAAGTCCTCTGAGAGCCATGACTTGTTCATCTTGGTTCTTTTACAAACACATCGAGGGGACTCCAACCACAGTCTCCCTCGTTTCCACTAATTGGGCCACACACACCCCACTTGACTGGCATCAGTTGACCCCCCTTTTCAAAATGAAAAAGATGCTTTGCATGAAGCACTCTCAAAAATACGCGTGCCTTTTGCCTCCCCTGGCTGACCCAGGGGAAGAAAAGTCCTCTGAGAGCCATGTCCACATTGTCAGTGAAGAGACACGTGTGCTTATCTGCCAGCAGACCCCCAGCAGCACTGAAGACAGGTTCCGAGAGAACGCTGGCTGCAGGACACGACAAGATCCCCAAGGCATACGTTTCAAGCTCAGGCAATTTATCCAGATTGGAAGCCTAAAATGAGCAGGGCTCAAGTTGCACAGTAATGGCATCGACGTTTCCTTGCATATACTCCTATATCTGTGTGTCCTCCTCTTTTTCCTTGTCCAGCTCTTTTGTTTTCGCATGAGTATATGTCCTTGTCACTTTCCCATGTGTTTGTGATGTATTGTGAGTTGTTCGTCACCTTTTGGACACCTTTGAGGGTGTTTTCTAGGTGTTTTTATGTCTTTGTGATTGCCTGCCATTGTTTCCTATGCAGTTCGAGTTCGGTTCGTCGAACGTTTGACGAACCGAACTCGAAAGAGACCTCCGTTCGGCGAACCGAACTCGAGCCGAACCGGGACCGGTTCGCTCATCTCTACTCCACACAGAGCCAACTCAGCTCACACAGCATGTGTTAGCTTCAACAAGCCTGGCTCTCAACTGAGACACACCCTGATGTGCTCTGCAAGACTGGACTGGGAGGAGGGATCTGTCTCCCTGTTATCTTTGTGCTATACTCCCCGTAATAGCTCTAACAAACTCAGTGGGTTTCCAGACACATTCTGGGGGACACATAGCGGTCTTCAAATATTACCCCTGTCACTGCCTCACACACATATTATTATATAACTAAGCTAATATAAGCATTTCACAACATATATTTCAACACCACAGATATTCCACACAGATTTAACTAAATTGGCCAAGTAATGTGAAGTAATCTTCTACTCCTTATTTGAGAGCCTTTTGATAAACAACATTCTTAGTTCTTCCTACAGGTGCAAAGACAAAAAGATTGTTGGCTGTTCCAACTCTTGAACAGGCCACATAAAGTTGACCATGAGAAAAGCATGGAGATTGTAAATCGATTCCAACTACTTTCAAAGACTGTCCCTGAGCCTTGTTGATGGATATAGCAAATGCCAGTTGACTTTACGGGATCTCGTGGTGACAAGAGAGGTGGAAGTTTTATCTTGAAATTTGCACAGCATAAACCTGGCGGTTCATCTTTCCATTTCAGGGCACTACAGCACATGCAGACCGCATCCATTTTTCCTATCTGAACTTTAGGATGATCCTGATAGTTTTTGCCTGACTGGTAACAAAAGGCAGCATGTTTCAAATCTCCAACCATTTCCTGTGCCCTGGTGGAAGAAATAGCAATTCTCTAAAGGCTGCTTTACACGCTGCGACATCGCTATTGATGTCGCGAGCGATAGCACCCGCCCCCGTCATTCGTGCGACATGTTGTGATTGCTGCAGTAGTGAACAATATCGCTACAGCAGCGTCACATGCACATACCTGTTCAGCGACGTCGTTGTGACCGCTGAACAATCCCTCCTTTAAGGGGGAGGTGCGTTCGGCGTCACAGCGACGTCACAGCGGCGTCACAAAACGGCCGCCCAATAGAAGAGGAGGGGAGGAGATGAGCGGCCGGAACCTCCTTCCTTCCTCCTTTCCAGTGGACGCAGTTAGGATGATGTTCGTCGTTTTTATGGTGTCATACACAGCGATGTGTGGTGCCGCAGGAACGACGAACAACCTGCGTAATGAAACACCAACGACATTATGATTAGGAGCGACATGTCAACGATCAACGATTTTTGCCGTTTTTATCGATCATTTATCGGCACTCCTAGCTGTCACATGCTGCGATGTCGCTAACGACGCCGGATGTGCATCACAAACACTGTGACCCTGACGATATATCGTTAGCAATGTCGCAGCGTGTAAAGCACCCTTTAGTGGCAAGTCGGCCTTCTCTCTGCTGACATGACTTATTGGCCCTTGAGGAAGCAGCTCTTCTTCTCTTGTCTGCAAGCCTCGCTTCCCTCTCCTCTGAAAGTTAATTGGCCCTTCAGGAAGTAGCTCTTGTTTTCATATCTGTAAGCCTCGCATCCCTCTCCTCAGAAAGTTCATTGGCCCTTGATGAAGCAGCTCTAGTTTTCATATCTGCAAGCCTCGCTTCCCTCTCCTCAGAAAGTTCATTGGCCCTTGAGGAAGCAGCTCTTGTTTTGATATCTGCAAGCCTCGCTTCCCTCTCCTCAGAAAAGTTCATTGGCTCTTGAGGAAGCAGCTGCTGTTCTCATGTGTGTCAGCCTTGTTTCTCGGTCTTCACATTTTTCATTGGCCCGTAATGCAGCTTTTCTTTTCGCATCTGCTGACATTCATGCCAAGGAATTGCTTTTCTTATGAGGCATTATTGTGGTTAAAAAAAGCCTGTAACTGACAGTTTCTATATCCTCTCACATAGAGGTAATGGGACTGACATTAGCCTTTCCACCAACACACCCTAACTGACATCCTATTACCTCACACAAGCCTTGTTGTACTGAGAATGTCCTTTGTTGCCTATATTAACCAATCAGAGCTCAGATTAATTAACTGTAGCAAAATAGAAGCTGAGCTGTGATTGGTTGCTATTGGCAGCCTGATAAATCCCCAGGCAACAGAAATCCCTCCCCCTGACAGCATATATTAGCTCACACATACACATAATAGACAGGTCATGTGACTGACAGCTGCCGTATTTCCTACATGGTACATTTGTTGTTCTTGTAGTTTGGCTGCTTATTAACCCTGCTGTACTGTTCGGGTCAATATGACCCGAAATGATTTTTGAGACCCTGCAGATTTTTTTTAATGAGGATTTGAAACTAGTGGTTCCTTGACTTCTCATTTGTGGAGCTCTACATTTTTTTTTTTGCTTTTGTTTTTTTTTTTTGTTTACTTATTGCTACACGCTGATTGTTACACTTGTACTGTTCGGGTCAATATGACCCGATAGCATTTTATACAGTTCTACACGTCTCTGATTATTTCTGACTGCAAACGTTATGTTTTTTTTATGTGTACTTCATCTCAAAATGGTGTATACAGGAAAAACCCCTGATGAAAGACCTTAAAAAAATCAGGGTATGCGTGTTGTTCTAGATTTGACTCATGGACTAAAAGGACAAAATGTCACATGTGACAACTTTTTTACATCCTATCAACTAGGCCAGATGTTGAAGAAAAAACATCTTACCATGCTGGGTACTATGAGAAAAAACAAACCTGAACTACCGCAAGGTATCCTTAGCAAGAGAGAGGTGTACAGTTCTACTTTTTATTTTTCTGAAAAAACAACTGTTGTTCATTATGTTCCAAAAAAACCAAACAGGTAATTCTAATGAGCACAATGCACCATGACAATGCCGTAAGTGATAGAGAAGACAGAAAGCCTGACATTATTTTGGATTATAATACCACAAAGGGAGCAGTTGATACTTTAGACCAAGCAATATCAACATATACATGCAAACGCAAAACCAATCGGTGGCCAATGATTTTATTTTATAACATACTGGACGTTTCTGCATACAATGCATTTGTCTTATGGAGAGAAATCGACCCTGATTGGAACCGGAATAAGCTGCATAAAAGATTATTTCT
Source organism: Anomaloglossus baeobatrachus (assembly GCF_048569485.1). Taxonomy (NCBI): domain Eukaryota; kingdom Metazoa; phylum Chordata; class Amphibia; order Anura; family Aromobatidae; genus Anomaloglossus; species Anomaloglossus baeobatrachus. The sequence goes on from NC_134354.1 coordinate 302,780,261, forward strand.
TGAGGAATTGGGAAAATCCCTGGTGAGGCCATATATTGAGAGCAGAAAAGTGACCCCCAGAAGTGATGGAGCAACAGCCATTGTAAAAAGTGTCCAGCATGCTCAAGAAAGAGACTCCACATCCACGGCCTCCACTAGCACAGCTACCAGCAAAAAAAGGAAGAGATGTAGCTTCTGTCCATCTTCCTGTGACAATAAGACTAATCTGACATGTGCTGGATGTTCAAAATATCTGTGCAAAGGACATGTGTCTTATTATTGTGTTCAGTGTAAAAACGCATGAACATGTTCAGTTTATTCTTTTTTCTTTCTAAAAAGGTTGAAGTTTTTATGATTTTTCATTTGTTGATTTATACAATTTGTTTTCAAAAAGTTAAATTTCATGTTTTAGTAATAGTAATGTAAAGCTTCTTTATTATTTGTGTGCAGAATGTCAACAATCGAAGATAATTGCAAAAAGCCTGTGTAACCTTTTTATGAAAAAAAATAAATAATTAAGTTTGAATTTAAATTTTTTATTTGTTTATGATCAACCATGTTCACATACAGTATTTCAATGAAAAAAGTATTCAAATAAAACAATTATAGTAGCTAAAAATCAAGAATTAATAGGTCGGGTCATATTGACCCGGGAACAGTACAAGTGTATAGCAAATGCGAACAGAACAGCAGGGTTAATCAGATTTTTATTTTTGAAGGATAATACCAGACTTGTGTGTGTTTTAGGCCGATTATGTGTCAAGGTTGGTGTATGTGTGGTGAAATGTGTGCTGAGGGTGGCATATGTACCAGACTTGTATGTGTTTTGGAGCGATTATGTAGCGAGGTTGGTGTATGTGTGGAGAAATGTGTGCTGAGGGTGGTATATGTGTTCAAGCACGTGGTAGTGTGTGGCGCATTTTGTGTGTGTGTTCATATCCCCGAGTGTGGTGAGTATCCCATGTTGGGGCCCCACCTTAGCAACTGTACGGTATATACTCTTTGGCGCCATCGCTCTCATTCTTTAAGCCCCCTTGTTCACATCTGGCAGCTGTCAATTTGCCTCCAACACTTTTCATTTCACTTTTCCCCCATTATGTAGATAGGGGCAAAATTAATTGGTAAATTGGAATGCGCGGGGTTAAAATTTTGCTTCACAACATAGCCTATGACACTCTCGAGGTCCAGATGTGTGAGTGTGCAAAATTTTGTGGCTGTAGCTGCGACGGTGCAGATGCCAATCCCGGACATACACACATACATACATACATACATACATACATACATACATACATACATACACACACACACACACACACACACATTCGGCTTTATATATTACTAGCTGTACTACCCGGCTTCGCCCTGGTTAATAACTGCTGTTAACAAAATAGAATGTATTAACAAAAATTTATTCTGCACACAAAAACCACAAAACAAATAGATAGAAATGTAATTATTAAAAGGCAAACATTAAGCTAATAGAAGCATTTCACAACATATATTTCAACACCACAGATATTCCACATAGGTTTAACTAAATTGGCCAAGTAATGTGCCCCGTCTGCCTTTTTCCCCGTCTGCCTCTTTCCCCGTCTGCCTCTTTCCCCGTCCGTCCCTGTCCCTGTCCGTCCCTGTCCGTCCCTGTCCCCGTCCGTCCCTGTCCTGTCTCTTTCTTTGTCTGTCTCTATTTCTCTTTTTCTTTCCCCATCTGTCTCTTTCCAGGTCTGTCTCTTTCCCCGTCTGTCTCCACATCTCTTTGTCTGTGTATTTTCCTGTCTGTCTCTTTCCCTGTCTGCCTGTCTTTGTCTGTCTCTATTTCTCTGTCTCTTTCCCTGTCTGTCTCTATCTCTTTCCCTGTCTGTCTATGTCTCTCTCTATCCATCTCCCCACCGACATCTTATTACCTCACATATAAGCGTCTTATACTATGAATGTCTTTTGTTCCTATAGCAACCACTCACAGCTCCTACTAATAACCTGTAGTTCCAGGCTCCATTTACTTTAATGAAGGCATGTTTTTTGGACAGGAACTGTAAAGCGAGGGGTTAAATTTTCCTGTCAAAACATAGTCTACGACGTTCCCTGGGTCACATGAGGTGTCTGAGCAAAATTTTGTGATTGTAAATGCGACGGTACGGATACACTTTTCGTTTCACTTTTTCCCCATTATGTAGATAGGGTCAAAATTGATTGTTAAATTGGAACGCACGGGGTTAAAATTTCGCCTCACAATATAGCCTATGACGCTCTCGCGGTCCAGACGTGTGAGTGTGCAAAATTTTGTGGCTGTAGCTGCGACGGTGCAGATGCCAATCCTGGACATACATACACACACACAAACACACACAAACACACACATTCGGCATATATATATATATATATATATATATGTATGTATATATATATATATATATATATATATATATATATACATATACATATATATATATATATATATACATATATATATATATATATACATACACAGTACAGACCAAAAGTTTGGACACACCTTCTCATTCAAACAAAGAATTTTCTTTATTTTCATGACTCTGAAAATTGTAGATTCACATTGAAGGCATCAAAACTATGAATTAACACATGTGGAATGAAATACTTAACAAAATGTTCTTCAAAGTAGCCACCTTTTGCTTTGATTACTGCTTTGCACACTCTTGGCATTCTCTTGATGAGCTTCAAGAGGTAGTCACCGGAAATGGTTTTCACTTCACAGGTGTGCCCTGTCAGGTTTAATAAGGGGGTTTTCTTGCCTTATAAATGGGGTTGGGACCATCAGTTGAGCTGTGCAGAAGTCTGGTGGATACACAGCGATAGTCCTAGTGAATAGACTGTTAGAATTTGTATTATGGCAAGAAAAAAGCAGCTAACTAATGAAAAACGAGTGGCCATCATTACTTTAAGAAATAATGGTCAGTCAGTCCAAAAAATTGGGAAAACTTTGAAAGTGTCCCCAAGTGCAGTGGCAAAAACCATTAAACGCTACACAGAAACTGGCTCACATGAGGATTGCCCCAGGAAAGGAAGACCAAGAGTTACCTCTGCTGCGGAGGATAAGTTTATCTGAGTCACCAGCCTCAGAAATCGCAGGTTAACAGCAGCTCAGATTAGAGACCAGGCCACACAGAGTTCTAGCAGCAGACACATCTCTAGAACAACTGTTAAGAGGAGACTTTGTGCAGCAGGCCTTCATGGTAAAATAGCTGCTAGGAAACCACTGCTAAGGACAGGCAACAAGCAGAAGAGACTTGTTTGGGCTAAAGAACACAAGGAATCTTCATTAGACCGGTGGAAATCTGTGCTTTGGTCTGATGAGTCCAAATTTGAGATCTTTGGATCCAACCACCGTGTTTTTGTGTGATGCAGAAAAGGTGAATGGATGTACTCTACATGCCTGGTTCCCACCGCGAAGCATGGAGGAGAAGGTGGGATGGTGTGGGGATGCTTTGCTGGTGACACTGTTGGGGATTTATTCAAAATTGAAGGCATACTGAACCAGGATGGCTGCCACAGCATCTTGCAGCAGTATATTATTCCATCCGGTTTGCGTTTAGTTGGACAATCATTTATTTTTCAACAGGACAATGACCCCAAACACACCTCCAGGCTGTGTAAGGGCTATTTGACTAAGAAAGAGAGTGATGGGGTGCTATACCAGATGACCTGGCCTCCACAGCCACCAGACCTGAACCCTGTCAAGATGGTTTGGGGTGAGCTGGACCGCAGAGTGAAGGCAAAAGGGCCAAGTGCTAAGCATCTCTGGGAACTCCTTCAAGACTGTTGGAAGACCATATCCAGTGACTACCTCTTGAAGCTCATCAAGAGAATGCCAAGAGTGTGAAATCAGTAATCAAAGCAAAAGGTGGCTACTTTGAAGAACCTAGAATATAAGACATATTTTCAGTTGTTTCACACTTTTTTGTTAAGTTTTTCATTCCACAAATGTTAATTCATAGTTTTGATGCCTTCAATGTGAAGCTACAATTTTCAGAGTCATGAAAATAAAGAAAACTCTTTGAATGAGAAGGTGTGTCCAAACATTTGGTCTGTACTGTATATTATTGAAAAAATATACACAAATTATTTCTTCCTTTTTTCAGTACATGTCTGTGTTCGCTATAGTTCTATATGGACCTGTTCCTGTGATTTCCACCCTTTCATCTTAAAGGCATGGTGGCTCAGTGGTCAGCACTGCAGTCTTCCAGAGCTGGGGTCCTGGGTTCAAATCCCACCGAAGAAAAATTTAGCAAGGATTTTGTATATTCTCCCCGTGTTTGTGTGGGTTACCTCCGGGTCCTCCAGTTTCCTTCTACACGCCAAAAACATACTGAGGGACTTTAGATGGTGAGCCCTAATGGGACAGAGTTGCCAATGTATGTAAAGCGCTGTGGAATTAATGGTATTAATATTAAAGTTTTACCTCTGAAGAAGACACCAGTTGAGTGTCTATTGTGAGGTTGTGGGTTTTCCTTCCCAGCTGCTTATCTTTGCGCCTCTTCAGTCTGTAAATCTTTGGAGCAGACCTCTAATGCCCATAGAATAAAATGTGTGAAAAGGTCTGCAGATTTGTTCATCTGTGGATCCCCATAGTCAGTTGGGTGGTTGGAGAGTTGAGGCGTGGGGGGAAACAAGGGTAATTGGGGTGCCACATCTGAGGACTGTACTGTGTATAATGTTAAGGTGGAGGAAAAGTAGGAGAGGCCATTTAAGCAGCACTTGCCATCCACTGTAGCACATGCTCTTTCTGGCCCTCATCTACAAATTGTATAGCTCTGCAGCTCCCAAACAATGAGAGTTGAGTAGCCTGTACAGTAACAGAAGTTGTCAGTTGTCGTTGGATAGGACGAGCAGGTGCTTGTGTGGCGCCCTGGACAAGCCAGGGGCCACAGAGCACAACACCCACACACCCCACACTCCCAGCAGGCACACCAAAGCCAGAACACAAAACCCTTGTTGCCTTCCTCCAGGGGCTGATGATCACACCAGGGGGTGGGCCAGGCGGTTGGTCCCGCCCACCGAGGAGTTCACAGTCCTGGAGGCGGGAAAACCAGTCAGTCTAGTTTTGACAGCAAAAGTGGAAGGAGGAAAAGTGTTGAGAGAGGAGAAAAGTGACAGCTAAGCAGCCTGAAGTTGGTCCGGGTGTGTGGCCCGGACAGATCAGCAAGGTTGGCAGACGGTGGTGACCGTCTGCAGGAGTGGTCGATTGGAGTCTACCGTAAGGACCGTGGACGGGCGGTAGCCCGGCGGTACCGGACCGGTACACAAAGAGAAGCCAGCACCATCTGGCAGGGGCTTTTCGGACCACGGCAAGGCTAGGAGTCGCCGTGAATTTGCCGAATCCGTTAGTGAAGGGGACCTCCTGGGTTTCCAAACAGCCAAGTCCCGACAGAAGGCAACAGTCCAACCGAGTGAGAGAGACACCGCCACCGCCAAGGCAACCGTTTCTCAGGGCCAGCGCCTGCGGGCAAAAGGGGCTCCTCCGGCCCATATCCAAGCCGGGGAGCGGGTTATCGGTGGGAACCCATTGGAACCGTACAGACATCTTAGGTGCAGGGAAAGGCAGTTGCCACCAACCTCCTGGGAGCAACAACACCGCAGCCGTCTGTGGGACCCGTCCATCCAGCCGTGTGTTTTACCGAGAACTGTGTCTTCATCATTGGGCTGAGTGAGTACCACCGTGCCATGCGGCACAGTGCTGCCCCCGCGACCCTGCACCTCCCCAGGCCCCGTAACCTGCCTGCCATTCATCCCTATCCCATCACCGGGCCCCGGGACAACCAACCCCCCTACCCATGGAGGGCAGAACTAACAACCAAGCTGCTCCCAGTCACCGCTCCCGCGATCCCCGTCTAGAGCAGCGGTAGTGTCACCAAAATCACCACAACCGTGGGTGGCGTCACGGACAATATCCATAATCAAAACCCCCACAACCAATCACCCCCTTTTCACTCACGGGCGAGGAGCGCCGCTCGAGTCCCCGGGATCCGGCCCACCGCTCGAGCCACCACCGAGCAGCAGCATCAGCCGCAGCAGCAGCAGCCGCAGCAGCAGCGGCAGCCGGACCCGAGCAGTGGGAGAGCGCAGCGTCCCCTCCTCCGCCCGCGACATTTGTTCAGTAGTGATGAGCGAGTACTAAAAAGCTCGGGTGCTCGAAGCTCGGGCCGAGCCTCCCAAGATACTCGTGTACTCGGCCCGAGCAACGAGCCCAATGTTATCCTATGGGAGACCCGAGTATTTTTGTGAAATGACCCCCCGGCAGCATGGAGAAACCCTAAAAATGTCACAAAAGTCTCAGAAGAGTGCTCAAATGACATGGCAACAGCATGGGGAAGACCCCTTGAAGCATTTATCACTGAAAAGTCACAGCTGTGAACAATTTTGTCCGCGTTTTACGCCATTTTTACGGACTCACCAGAAAACCTTCCAAAATGACCCCAAAATGATTTTTCATGGCGGAAATGTTAAGGGCACATACCCAATAGTGAGATAGAGCTGGTGTATGTTACTTTTTGAGATTAATACATGAAAGATTTTACGTGAAAACATTGTGTGGCACTCCGATGTCCCTGAGAAGAGACGTACATGAAGGCCTCTTGAGTCTAATGTGCCCATTTTGAGGAAGTGAGTCTTTGTAGTATTTTCCTTTGCCAGGGCAGTCCAAAATTGTGAGGTTCACCAATGCCCCTGCATACAGACGTGCATGAGGGCCTCAAAACATTAAGTGTCCATTGTCAGGAAGTGGGTGTATTATAGTATAGCCCTTAGGCAGGGCAGCCAAAAATTGGGAGGCTCCACATTGTCCCTGGATAGAGACGTGCATGATGGCCTGTAAACCTGAAGTGCCCATTGTAAGGAAGTGGGTCTATTGTAGTATAGCCCTTAGGCAGGGCAGCCAAAAATTGGGAGGCTCCACGTTGTCCCTGGATAGAGACGTGCATGAGGGCCTGTAAACCTGAAGTGCCCATTGTAAGGAAGTGGGTGTATTATAGTATAGCCCTTAGGCAGGGCAGCCAAAAATTGGGAGGCTCCACATTGTCCCTGGATAGAGACGTGCATGATGGCCTGTAAACCTGAAGTGCCCATTGTAAGGAAGTGGGTCTATTGTAGTATAGCCCTTAGGCAGGGCAGCCAAAAATTGGGAGGCTCCACGTTGTCCCTGGATAGAGACGTGCATGAGGGCCTGTAAACCTGAAGTGCCCATTGTAAGGAAGTGGGTGTATTATAGTATAGCCCTTAGGCAGGGCAGCCAAAAATTGGGAGGCTCCACATTGTCCCTGGATAGAGACGTGCATGATGGCCTGTAAACCTGAAGTGCCCATTGTAAGGAAGTGGGTCTACTGTAGTATAGCCCTTAGGCAGGGCAGCCAAAAATTGGGAGGCTCCACGTTGTCCCTGGATAGAGACGTGCATGAGGGCCTGTAAACCTGAAGTGCCCATTGTAAGGAAGTGGGTCTATTGTAGTATAGCCCTTAGGCAGGGCAGCCAAAAATTGGGAGGCTCCACGTTGTCCCTGGATAGAGACGTGCATGAGGGCCTGTAAACCTTAAGTGCCCATTGTAAGGAAGTGGGTGTATTATAGTATAGCCCTTAGGCAGGGCTGCCAAAAATTGGGAGGCTCCACATTGTCCCTGGATAGAGACGTGCATGATGGCCTGTAAACCTGAAGTGCCCATTGTAAGGAAGTGGGTCTATTGTAGTATAGCCCTTAGGCAGGGCAGCCAAAAATTGGGAGGCTCCACGTTGTCCCTGGATAGAGACGTGCATGAGGGCCTGTAAACCTGAAGTGCCCATTGTAAGGAAGTGGGTGTATTATAGTATAGCCCTTAGGCAGGGCAGCCAAAAATTGGGAGGCTCCACATTGTCCCTGGATAGAGACGTGCATGATGGCCTGTAAACCTGAAGTGCCCATTGTAAGGAAGTGGGTCTATTGTAGTATAGCCCTTAGGCAGGGCAGCCAAAAATTGGGAGGCTCCACGTTGTCCCTGGATAGAGACCTGTTAGGTTCTTAGTGCCTCCGTGCTTGCATTTAAAAACCGCACGTGTGTGCCTGTTGGTGGCAGCTTTCCGCTGCATTTGTGTGAGTTTTGCAAAAACTTGGATATAACGCACAAGTCTAGTGAATACACATCAGCACAGCATTGCAAAATGCGCAAGGGCGTTGTCAACGAACAAGGAAGTGGACGTGATGGTGGTGCAGGCAGAGACCGAGGTTGTGTGCAAGCTCTAATTTCGCCACAACAAAGGGCCACATCTAGTCGCTCGCACGTCCTGTCCCAAATTCTTGGGGACCGCAGCAGTACACCGCTCTTGAACCAAGACCAGTGTCAACAGGTTGTTAGTTGGATAGCGGATAATGCTTCCAGTCAGATTGGCACCACCACAAACACTCTGTCTTCCACACGGTCAAGTGTCAGTAGCCGTGATACTGCACCGCACATTTCAGAACCTGATCCTCCTTCCTACCACCAGGCCGAGTACACGTCCACGGACATTACTGATCCCACACTTGGACACTCGGAAGAGCTGTTCGTTCACGTTTCCATTCACAAATTCTGGCCTCTCGCCAGCTCCTGTTGAAGTGGGCCATGACGAGATTGTATGTACAGATGCCCAAATATTTGAGCAGCCACGTTCTCACGAAGTTGGCAACGTGTCTCAACAAGGGGTGGACGATGATGAGACACAATTGTCAGGAAGTCAGGAGGAGGAGCAGGGTGCGGAAGAGGAAGATGACGTGGTGGATGATCCAGTAACTGACCCAACCTGGCAGGAGGATATGCAGAGCGAGGACAGCAGTGCACAGGGGGAGGGAGGCGTAGCATCACAACAGGCAGTAAGAAGCAGAGTGGTGGCCCCAGGCAGACGTCAGGCAACTGTTCCCCGGAACAACACGACACAAGGTGCCTGTACAAATGTTAGGTCTTCCCGAGTCTGGCTGTAATACTATTGTATGTATTGAGGATTTCGATTGCGTTAGGGCAATGACAACCAGAGACGAGTTCTTGGTGCAAGACGTTTATAATATGCAACCAGCAAATATGTACATAAACGGAACAAAAACACAGTAGAACATAAATACAGGAAATACCTTCCAGGGACGGAGCGAAAGGGAATTCCCGGGACCGCGCACCGGACTCCCCCAGGGAGACCACCAAGAGCGAACCCCTATACAGGGACTGTCTGGCAATCACCCCAGAAGCCCTAAATGCGCAGCAGCCGGGACACAAAAGGGCAATAGGTAAGTCCAAAAATGTCCGTACATGATGTGAGTCCAGAGTGGTATTAAACGGAAGGAACCGGGCAGAAGTGCCGACCAAAGACGGCAAACGGAGTCCGGGCACAGCTAGATGATACCAGATGAAGTCCAGAGTCGGTGTCGGTTGTTTTCCAAGAGGATCCGAATAACAATCAGGAACCAAAAGCAGCAGGGCAGGAGCACACAGGAAGCAGTATACTCAGGCACTGGACTAAGCTTTAGGGGCGGCTTTTAAACAGATGGACAGGAAGTAGGGCAACAGAACAGAAAACTCCATGTTAACAAAGGGCAAGCTCTTTCAAAAGAAAACTGGAAAACCCGGAACTCTGACACTGGCAGTTTTTTAAGTTGGCTCCAGATGATTCTAAAAAGGCCATTTGCAACACCTGCCATGCCAGCATCAGCAGGGGTACCAAAACTAGCAGCCTGACCACCACCAGCATGATCAGGCACATGTCAGCCAAGCACCCGACTTTGTGGGAAGTACAACAGAGTCGAGGAGCAGTGCTTGCTGATGTCACTGCTACGTCTTCGCTGGTTGTGCATGCGAGCCAATCCCCTGTCCATGCTGCCTGCGAACAAGCCTCCTCCACTCCTGCACCTGCAGTTGCCTACGCAGAAAGAACACCATCATCAAGCACGTCCTTGTCCCAGCGCAGCGTTCAGTTATCCATTCAGCAAACCTTTGAACGCAGGCGCAAATACACTGCCAACACCCCACATGCCACAGTTCTAAATGCTAACATTTCGCGACTGCTTGCGCTGGAAATGTTGCCTTTTAGGCTGGTTGAGACAGAAGCATTCCGCGACCTGATGGTGGCAGCTGTCCCACGTTACTCGGTCCACAGCCGCCACTATTTCTCCCGGTGTGCCGTCCCCGCATTGCATAACCACGTGTCACAAAACATCACACGTGCCCTGAACAACGCTGTTTCAGCCAAAGTCCACCTAACCACAGACACGTGGACAAGTGCATGTGGGCAAGGCTGCTACATCTCGTTGACATCACACTGGGTTAATATTGTGCAAGCTGGGACCCAGTCTGAGCGAGGGACGGAACACGTCCTTCACACACCAAGTTTTGCAGGCCCTACCTCAGTCAGGGTTTCACACACACTCTACAGCTCCGGAATGTCATGCTCCTCAGCCTCCTCCTCCTCCTGCGCATCCTGATCCACTTTACCCTCCACACCAGTCCCAAGCTGGAAGTGTCGCGGGCGGAGGAGGGGACGGTGCGCTCTCCCACTGCTCGGGTCCGGCTGACGCTGCTCTACGGCTGCTGCTGCTCGTTGGCTCGAGCGATGGCCGGATCCCGGGGACTCGAGCGGCGCTACTCGCCCGTGAGTGAAAAGGGGTGGTTTGGGTTTTGGGGATATTGTCCGTGACGCCACCCACGGTTGTGGTGATTGTGTGGACACCACCGCTGCTCTGGACGGGGATCCCGGGAGCCTGTGACAGGGAGCAGCTTTGTTGTTATTTCTCCCCTCCGTGGGTAGGGGGGTTGGTTGTCCCGGGGCCTGGTGATGGGGTAGACATGGATGACAGGCGGGTTGCGGGGCCTGATGAGGTGCAGGGTCGCAGGGGCAGCGCTGTGCCGCACGGCACGGAGGTACTCACTCAGCCCAATGATGATGACACAGTTCACGGTTAAACAAGTGGCTGGATGGACGGGTCACTCGGACGGCTGCGGTTGTTCCTCCCTGCAGGTTAGTGATGACTGTCTCTCCCTGCACCTAAGTTAAGTGTTGGTAGTGATGGTTTCCCAACGGTAACCCGCTCCCCGACCTGGATATGGGCCGGAGGAGCCCCTTTTGCCCACAGGCGCTGGCCCTGGGAGACGGTTGCCCTTGGCGGTGGCTGTGTCTCCCCTTCACGGTTGTACGGTTGCCTTCTATCTGGACTTGGCTGTTTGGAAACCCTGAGGTTCCCTTCACTAACGGATTTGGCAAATTCACGGCGACACCAAGCCTTGCCGGGATCCGAAAGTCCTCTGCCAATGGTGCTGGCTTCTCTTTGTATACCGGTCCGGTACGGCCGGGTCACCACCCGTCCACGGTCCTTACGGCAGACTCCAATCGGCCTCCACTGCAGACGGTCACCACATCCTGCCAACCTTGCTGTCCTGTCCGGGCCACACACCCGGACCAACTTCAGGCTCTTTGCTGTCACTTTTCTCCTCTCTACTACTTTCCTCCTTCCACTTCCTTAGCTTAACTCTCACTGCCTGTGTTTTCCCTCCTCCTCGGTGGGTGGAGACCAACCGCCTGGCTCCACACCCTGGTGTGGACAACAGCCCCTGGGGAAGGCAACAAGGATTTTGTGTTTTGACTATGATATGCCTGCAGGGAGTGTGGGGTGTTTAAGTGTTGTGCTCTGTGGCCCCTGGCTTGTCCAGGGCGACACAGAAGCACTGCAGCACTGCCTCGGCGAAGCGGCAACAGGCAGTGCTGAAGCTAATCTGCATAGGTGACAAACCCCACAATGCAGAAGAGGTGTGGACAGCTCTGAAACAGCAGGCAGATCACTGGCTCACAACTCTGAACCTAAAGCCAGGAAAGGTCGTGTGTGACAATGGCCGGAACCTGATGGCGGCTTTGAGGCGAGGCCAGCTGACACATGTTCCATGCGTGGCCCATGTGCTCAACCTCGTGGTTCAGCGGTTTCTAAAGTCATACTCAGAGCTGTCTGATCTGCTGGTAAAAGTTCGCCGCCTTTCTGCACATTTTCGAAAGTCACCTACTGCTTCAGCCGGCCTTGCCGGCTTAAGACGCCGTTTGCATCTTCCGGCACACAGACTGGTGTGTGATGTCCCCACGCGTTGGAATTCAACTCTGCACAAGTTGGTCAGGATATGTGAGCAGAAGAGGGCAGTTGTTGAGTACCTGCATCACCTAAGCCGTCGGGAAATGGGTCAAACTCCACACATAACACCTGAGGAGTGGAGATGGATGTCCGACCTATGCACCATCCGCCAAAACTTTGAGGACTCCACCAAGATGGTGAGCGGCGATGACGACATTATTAGCGTCACCATACCGCTTCTCTGCCTTCTAAAATGGTCTCTGCTCAAAAAACAACCATGATGCATTGCAGGCGGAGCGCGATGAGTTTGAGCAAGAAACAGTAGTGGGTGTGGGTGATGATAACACACAGCCCAGCCTCGTCTCATCACAACGTGCAGTGGAGGACTATGACGAGGAGGAGGATGAAGACATGGAGCAACTCTCTGGCCAAATTGAGGATATGACATGCAGTCATATCCTCGGTTCAGCGTGGCTGGCCAGAGGACAGGGTAGATGATGAGGAGGAGGAGGAGGAGGACAGCATGTTCAGTCATCGTGTTGGTCAGGATACTGAAGTGATGGCTGTTAAGAGTCTGGCACACATGGCTGACTTTATGGTAAGCTGCCTGTCTCGTGACCCTCGCGTTAAGAACATCTTGGCCGACAATCATTACTGGTTGGTAACACTGTTAGACCCACGCTAAAAGGAGAACTTTATGTCTCTTATTCCCGAGGCGGAGAGGTCAGGCAAAATGCAGCAGTTCCAGAAGGCCATAGTCACGGAAGTAGGCAAAGCATTCCCCTCACAAAACGCTAGCGGCATAGGTCATGAATCAGTGGACAACCGAGGCGTACAGCCGAGAGAGGCACAAGTCCAATCCGCCAGAGGTAGGGGAACAGTCTTTAAGATGTGGGACAGTTTTCTCAGCCCCTCACGTACCACAGCCCCTGAGGTGCGGGGTAGTGCCACAAGAAATCCTAAGTTTGCCCAGATGCTGAAGGAGTACCTTGCAGATCGAACAACTGTACTCCGACATTCCTCTGTGCCTTACAATTATTGGGTATCCAAACTGGACACGTGGCATGAATTGGCTCTCTACGCCTTGGAAGTCCTGGCCTGCCCTGCTGCTAGCGTTTTGTCAGAGCGTGTTTTTAGTGCCGCAGGTGGAATCATTACAGATAAACGCACCCGCCTGTCAACTGAAAATGCTGACAGGCTGACTCTGATCAAGATGAACAAGGGTTGGATTGGGCCAGACTTCACCACACCACCAGCAAATGAGAGCGGAATTTAAAGTTTGCCATGTACCTCCACTCACCCATGGGTACACACTTCTGGACTTTGGATAATCGCTGGACTGCTCCTCCTTCTCCTCATGCGCCACCATGATGATGACCGTTACAAATTGCAATACTTAGGCCTTTGTTTCAGGTATACCCCCAGTGGTAAATTTTTTCGCCCATTCTTTGCAGAATGGACATTACAACGACAGGAGACCCGCTCCTTTGCAATGGGAACAATGTTTTGAGGCCCTCATGCACGTCTCTACCCAGGGACAACGTGGAGCCTCCCAATTTTTGGCTGCCCTGCCTAAGGGCTATACTACAATAGACCCACTTCCTTCCAATGGGCACTTCAGGTTTACAGGCCCTCATGCACGTCTCTATCCAGGGACAACGTGGAGCCTCCCAATTTTTGGCTGCCCTGCCTAAGGGCTATACTACAATAGACCCACTTCCTTACAATGGGCACTTCATGTTTACAGGCCATCATGCACGTCTCTATCCAGGGACAATTTGGAGCCTGACGCTGCCACCGACTGCCACACACATGCTGTTTTTAAATGCAAGCACGGACGCAATAAGAACCTAACTGGTTTTTCGGAGCGACAATTACTGAGAAGTCTGACACTATCAGACACTGCTGACTGACGTGTATTATACACTAGACTTGTGCGTTATATAATAGTTTGTGCAAAACGCGCACCTGTACCCTGCCACCGACTGCCACACACGTGCTGTTTTTAAATGCAAGCACGGACGCAATAAGAACCTAACTGGTTTTTCGGAGCGACAATTACTGAGAAGTCTGACACTATCAGACACTGCTGACTGACGTGTATTATACACTAGACTTGTGCGTTATATAATAGTTTGTGCAAAACGCGCACCTGTACGCTGCCACCGACTGCCACACACGTGCTGTTTTTAAATGCAAGCACGGACGCAATAAGAACCTAACTGGTTTTTCGGAGCGACAATTACTGAGAAGTCTGACACTATCAGACACTGCTGACTGACGTGTATTATACACTAGACTTGTGCGTTATATAATAGTTTGTGCAAAACGCGCACCTGTACGCTGCCACCGACTGCCACACACGTGCTGTTTTTAAATGCAAGCACGGACGCAATAAGAACCTAACTGGTTTTTAGGAGCGACAATTACTGAGAAGTCTGACACTATCAGACACTGCTGACTGACGTGTATTATACACTAGACTTGTGCGTTATATAATAGTTTGTGCAAAACGCGCACCTGTACGCTGCCACTGACTGCCACACACGTGCTGTTTTTAAATGCAAGCACGGACGCAATAAGAACCTAACTGGTTTTTAGGAGCGACAATTACTGAGAAGTCTGACACTATCAGACACTGCTGACTGACGTGTATTATTATACACTAGACTTGTGCGTTATATAATAGTTTGTGCAAAACGCGCACCTGTACCCTGCCACCGACTGCCACACACGTGCTGTTTTTAAATGCAAGCACGGACGCAATAAGAACCTAACTGGTTTTTAGGAGCGACAATTACTGAGAAGTCTGACACTATCTGGACTGTTTTACACTGTGTACACCAGCCCCAGATATGATGAAGGCTGGTATACGTTCACCACTACCCTGCCTGCCTGCCTGTATACTGCTACAATAGTCCTGACAAGGACTCTTCTGGTCACTAGCCTGTATTCCGACCTAGCTATACCCTGCCTGTATATAGCAACAATAGTCCTGAGAAGGACTCTGCTACTGTACTCCGACCTGGCTATACCCTGCCTGCCTGTATACAACTAGAATAGT
The DNA here is from genome assembly GCF_048569485.1 of Anomaloglossus baeobatrachus. NCBI lineage: Eukaryota > Metazoa > Chordata > Amphibia > Anura > Aromobatidae > Anomaloglossus > Anomaloglossus baeobatrachus. The sequence goes on from NC_134354.1 coordinate 302,795,383, forward strand.
TCTGAGAAGGACTTCTGGTCACACTGTTTGCAGCCCTGCTCCGGAACTAACTATAAAGGGCCGCAAAGCTTTCCCTGAATCAGCGACACTCTCCCTGCACTGACTGTCTGGATAGTTGTGAGCAGAGCACAGCGCGCCGGCCGATATAAAGGCTCGGTCACGCTGTGCAGGCCGGCCAATCACTGCAATTCCACAACTAACAGGGCTGTGGCATTGCAGTGGTCTGCCAGCCAATCCCTGCATGAGGGCTGGCTCTCAAAAGAGCGCCAACATGCAGAAATGAAGACCACGAGTACAGCACGAGTATCGCGAGATTACTCGGTCCCCGCCGAGCAGCCCGAGTACAGCGATACTCGTGCGAGTACCGAGTAGTGACAAGCATGCTCGCTCATCACTATTGTTCAGTAAAGCTTTCAGTAACATTAGCACCTACCCCACGTACACCTTGAACATCACACCTTTTCCCACTTCCATCACGACCTCGGGATTTCCTACTCATGATTGATCTACCCTTCCCATATTTTAAACAGTTGTTTCACAACTCTAGGCCCATATCTGTCACTAAATTAACAATCAGTATTTATTTGCTGAGATGTCAATTTTTGGCTATGTGAAGCCCCACAAGTGCAGTGTCGGTGCATTACCTTCAGGGACTCCACTCGGCTGGATCCTGTCACAGGTAGGAAATCTTCTATCTAGGATTGTCGTGACGCCACTCTCAGTATTGCGGCCAGTGGGGACCGCCACTGCAGATTAAGGGATGCCTGGGGCTGATGGTGGGTGCAGTCAGTTGTGAGAGCCTCCTGAGAGTGAGGCAAGCCCCAGGGCCCTGTGTAAGTGTGTAGAACCACAAGGCGCAGAATAACTCCACACAAGCAGAATGTCTTTCAGGGGTTTTACTCACAGAAGGTGGCAGAGTGAGTAACCCGGGCGTAGCTGGGATGAACCAGGCTGGAACCAGGTGTCCTTCAGGCTGACTGATGAGGGTGACTACCGACTCGCCTTCCTTAGCCCTTCTGTGGTTTGTGGTAACCCCGACTTTTAGTCCCTATGGGGGTCACCCAGGGAAGTAGCTGCTCCCCTCGTTTGTTTGCCGTTTGCTTGTCGCCTGGACCAGATCACTCCAGCTGCTTGCCTCCTGTGAACTATGGGCCCTAACTGTGGCTACGTGGCTGCGGTCTTTAGGGTGTTGTGGCGTGGGCTTTGAGGGCCCCACACCGGCAGGTTTAGCAAGGAAAGGTGGATCTATCCCCGCACCGGGATCTGCCGCCCGTTTGGGCCTGGTACTCCCTGACAGTCTCCGTACTTTCCACTACGCGGTTCTCTCTCCAGCTGTGTGTGGTGTTCGGGCAGCACTACCAGGTGACCGTTCTCCCCCGTCGGTAGTCACTGCGCGGACGCTGTTAGACTACAACAGCTCCAGGGGTCTGCTCCTGACGTCTGCTTTCCCTGAGCTGCACACTAAACCGGCTCACTTGAGGGACCTGCACTGCTGCTCCTGTCTGAGCTCCACTTCATGCTCCTCACTCCTCCCCACTCTGCTGCAGACTGTTCTCCTCCTTCTCCCTCTTGTGCCTGCCTACGCCACCTAGCAACCAGGCTCTCCACCACACCCCTCAATTGGAGATGGAGGCTCTGCCCCCTCCACCCTTCCAGTGGAGGTGAAGGCTTTGCCCCCTCCTGGGATCCCCAGGGGTCCTCTCAAAGGTACATGTGTGAGACCTGATCACTATGCGCCTGTGTAGTCACACCTCGGTCAGCCTTGTGGATTACCTGTGTTGTACTGTCCCCAGCATGGGTGCAGTACTCAGTGGTGCCTGACCAGGTCAGGGGCGCCACATTCCCCCTTAGTTATCACCAGCACGTCCTCGGGCTGCAAGACAACATTTTAAAATGCATAAAACAGTAAAACATGGTAAAACATTTTAAAACCACCAGGTACCATACATCACCACCCTCCACCCACAAGTCCGTTAACCCACCCAAACCCTCTCACGTTGGCCGCGCCTTCAGCCACTTCTGGCAGGATGTAGAGGCGGCTTTCATGGTCTGGTGGTTTCAGGGTATACCTGGCCTGGTGGAGCCGCGCCTTCAGCCTCTTCTGGCAGGATGTAGAGGCGGCCTCCACAGTTGGTGATGACCAGGTACCCTCTTTGTGGTGGAGAGCCAGGCCCCATAAACAGGCATGCTCTCTGGTTGCAGGCGAGCCAAGGCCCCATAAACGGACGTGCTCCCTGGTTGCAGGTGAGCCAAGCCCCTAAACAGGCTGGCTCTGGTGGTGGTACCTCTGGGGTAACTATTTACACTGCGAGAGTTTGTGGCTATAGCCAGTTCATAGCCTTAAGGTTTATGGGTTTCTCACACTAGTTCATGTGGGCACATGCTTAAACTTATAAACGTTGCAAACTGGTCAAAACTGTAACTTGCTGTACTTTACTTTACTTTAAACAGATTCCTCCTCACCAGGGCTTGGGCCTGTAAGGCTGCGGCACCTGTTGCTTTCTTCATTTCTCTCATCATCGGAGGTAGTCTCATCAGTGGGTTCTTTATCTTTCCTTTCTTCTTCTGTATCTGTTTCTTTTTCTTGTGGTATGGAGACAGCTGGGTTTCTATAGGAATCTCTGGTACATGGCGTAACGTCAAGTGCATACCATCCTCTTTCTCCCTGATGCATTGTGAATTCCACTGTATCTCCCATCTGTAAGTTCCTTCCCGGATGTCCTCTGGGCAAATGGGCTCTAACATCCCTTCTATTCACGAATATGCCTTCTTTTATACCAGGAGCTACTATGAAGCCATATCCACTCTTCAAACTGAAATCCTCCACAACTCCCCGACAAAGTGGGCCTCTGACCTGGGATTTGGCCCTTCTCAGGAACCGTTTCTCTTCCAAGTCTCTGGCCATGACTTCGTTTTTCTGCTCTGGAGACTGCGGTGCAGGGGAAAGCTTGGTTCTGCTCCGGCGCCGTGTCCTACGGGCTGGATTCTGCTGGGCTGTTACTTCACTGCCTGCAGGCCCCCAGGTGAGGTTTCTGGGCAACTCTTCCTCTTCATCCCAGCGGGAATACGGCAGCATCTCTGGCTCGGGGCATGGATCCGCTGCTGATGGCTCCGGGGTCAGCTTCTCAGCTTCCTGGCCTCCTCTCCCCCTTAGTTCTTCTAAGCACTCCTGTTGTGGCAGCGCTGGGGATGGGTGTTCATCAGCAGGCCCGGGCGGGGGACTCTTTGGCGTGGTTACTGCAGGAGTCGCCTTGGGGGTGTGCGGAGGGAGCAGATACCGGTCCACCATCTCCTGTGGGAACTGGGCCTCTAGATCAGCCTTCAGCTTCCAGTATGCGGGGTCCTCTCCTATCAGGGACTTCCTAGCAGGGACTTCCTTAGACTGGGGAGCGGTGTCTGCTCTGGCCTTGCGGGCCGGGGTAAACAGAGGTACATTCTTGTCTTGGCGGGCCGCGCCCTGCATGGCGGCGGCCTGGTCTTGGCGGGCCGTGCCGGGCATGGCGGCGGCCTGGATCAGCGTCGCTGTGTCAATCAGGGTCGCAGCTGGAGTCTTAGCGGGCATCGCTACTGTGGCCGGTTCTTGGCGGGCCGGGCAGGGCATCGCTGCGGTGGCCTGAATTGGCGTCGCAGCTGCGATGGGATCCGTGCAGGCTGGGCTGGGCGTCGCTGCAGCGATCGGAGCTTGGCGGGCCGCACCTGGCGTGGCTGCGGCCTGGTCCAGCACCTCGCCTGCGGCGTGGATGAGCGTCGCTGCTGCGGTGGGGTCTTGGCGGGCCGGGCCTAGCAAGGCGGCGGCCTGGGTCAACGTCACGCCTGCGGCATGGATGAGGGTCGCGGTGGCAGCCGGGTCTTTGCGGGCCGGGCAGGGCATCGCTGCGGCGGCCTGGGCTTGACGGGTCGGGCAGGGCATCGCTGCGGCGGCCTGGTCCTGCGTCGCCGCGCCGGGCGCCTCTTCAGGGACCGCGGGCGTGGCAGCAGGGGTTGGGGCACTCGCGTTGGCAGGGGCAACACTGGACTCACCCATCGGTGGCACCATCGGGGTCTGAGTCGTCGCCGCTCGGTCTGGCACTCGTCGCGTGGCTCTCCCCTCGTAGGCCTGAACCGCTGCAGCCATCTCCAGAAGCTCCATGCGTTCCTCTCTGATCTGCTCTACGACCCGGGTCTCCAGTCGGTCGCAGAACTGGGCAAGCTCCCGATACCACCAGGCAGCGGAGCCTGGTTCTGGGTTTCTGCGTTCAGACGCCATTTCCTCTGCGCCTTCTTCTGCACGATTTCCCAGCAGTGGACTCGTCGCTGCCTCCAGTAGCAGGCTCTTCAGTTTCTGCTCTGCCTCTTCCAGCAGCAGGCTTCTGGCTCCCTTTCTGTCCCGACGTCTCTGAACGCCTCCGCTCTCTTCACTTGCGAGGTCCGGACTCTGCAGGGGATCTCTGGGTAGCCACACCCCTTCGTGGGCGGTAACTTCTCCCAGCGCGGGCTGTTGTTGTTTTTCAGCGCGCTTTTCATGGTGGCAATATGGCGCCGCTTCCAATTTTCCAAGCGGACCGCCCAGGCACATGGTCACCTGTCTGAACAGGTCTAGTCCTTATCCTGTTCGTGACGCCAGATGTGAAGCCCCACAAGTGCAGTGTCGGTGCATTACCTTCAGGGACTCCACTCGGCTGGATCCTGTCACAGGTAGGAAATCTTCTATCTAGGATTGTCGTGACGCCACTCTCAGTATTGCGGCCAGTGGGGACCGCCACTGCAGATTAAGGGATGCCTGGGGCTGATGGTGGGTGCAGTCAGTTGTGAGAGCCTCCTGAGAGTGAGGCAAGCCCCAGGGCCCTGTGTAAGTGTGTAGAACCACAAGGCGCAGAATAACTCCACACAAGCAGAATGTCTTTCAGGGGTTTTACTCACAGAAGGTGGCAGAGTGAGTAACCCGGGCGTAGCTGGGATGAACCAGGCTGGAACCAGGTGTCCTTCAGGCTGACTGATGAGGGTGACTACCGACTCGCCTTCCTTAGCCCTTCTGTGGTTTGTGGTAACCCCGACTTTTAGTCCCTATGGGGGTCACCCAGGGAAGTAGCTGCTCCCCTCGTTTGTTTGCCGTTTGCTTGTCGCCTGGACCAGATCACTCCAGCTGCTTGCCTCCTGTGAACTATGGGCCCTAACTGTGGCTACGTGGCTGCGGTCTTTGGGGTGTTGTGGCGTGGGCTTTGAGGGCCCCACACCGGCAGGTTTAGCAAGGAAAGGTGGATCTATCCCCGCACCGGGATCTGCCGCCCGTTTGGGCCTGGTACTCCCTGACAGTCTCCGTACTTTCCACTACGCGGCTCTCTCTCCAGCTGTGTGTGGTGTTCGGGCAGCACTACCAGGTGACCGTTCTCCCCCGTCGGTAGTCACTGCGCGGACGCTGTTAGACTGCAACAGCTCCAGGGGTCTGCTCCTGACGTTTGCTTTCCCTGAGCTGCACACTAAACCGGCTCACTTGAGGGACCTGCACTGCTGCTCCTGTCTGAGCTCCACTTCATGCTCCTCACTCCTCCCCACTCTGCTGCAGACTGTTCTCCTCCTTCTCCCTCTTGTGCCTGCCTACGCCACCTAGCAACCAGGCTCTCCACCACACCCCTCAATTGGAGATGGAGGCTCTGCCCCCTCCACCCTTCCAGTGGAGGTGAAGGCTTTGCCCCCTCCTGGGATCCCCAGGGGTCCTCTCAAAGGTACATGTGTGAGACCTGATCACTATGCGCCTGTGTAGTCACACCTCGGTCAGCCTTCTGGATTACCTGTGTTGTACTGTCCCCAGCATGGGTGCAGTACTCAGTGGTGCCTGACCAGGTCAGGGGCGCCACAGCTAAACCACACAAATAGCAATCACTATAGATGATGAAATGTCAATTTTTGGCAATCAGAGAAGTAGAAATCACTATTTAGATGATGAAATGGAAATTTTAGAATAGACCACAGAAGTAGAAATCACTATTTAGATAATGAAATGACAATTTTAGGCTATGTGCCCACGTGTGCGCTCTGCACCGCAGCTAAAAGGTACGCTTCAGAGCGCAGCTGAAAAGCTGCGTTCTGAAGCGCCTGGTGCCTGCAGAGAACGTGCGCTCTGCATGCTGCCTCTCCTTATAGACAGCATGCAAACCGCACGGAAGAAGTGACATGTCACTTCTTAGAACGCAGCGATTCGGGCAGCAGCCGAATCGCTGCGTTCTAATATGCCACGTGCCCACGGCTCCTGCACAATCTGCATAGACTGTGCAGGGGACGAAGGACGCATGCAGTTACGCTGCGGTGGAGATCGCAGCGTAACTGCATGAAAACACGCAACGTGGGCACATAGCCTTAGGCTGGCTCACAGAAGTAGAAATTACTATTTAGATGCTGAAATGTCGATTTGGGGCAGGTCACAGAACAGATCTAGCTATCAGAATTTAGATGCAGAATTTTAAATCGCTGGTAGGACCAAAGAATTAGCTATCAGAATTCAAATGCTGAAATGTCGATTGGTGCCAGATGAACAGAGTTATTATGAATTTGTATATATCTGCATTTATATGCAGCAGCACCACCGTCCCCAATCTGTAGCTGTCTTAAAATGGCGCCAATGTTGCATATCTGCTTCTTACATGCAGAGGGACATGTGACTTAGGCATCCAATGACACAAGCCCTTGTGTCTGAACATTGTGGATGGTTTTTGTGCCTTTATTTTCTGCCAGAACAGCCACACATTAAGTTAATAAAAAAACAAACAAAAAAAAAAACCCAGTCCATGCACTCCTCTGAACTCTCCCCTACACCTCGCCTCATCAACCACCTCTTCCCACTCATTATATAGTACCAATAACCTAGCCAAAGCTATAATAACGTAGAAGAAAAGCATTAGTGCAACCACGAACAGTTACCGATCAAAGCCGAATATTGGTGATTTTTGTGAAAAGTGCTTGGGCTTCTGAAAGGTCAAGGCTCGTGCCGAATTTGAGATTAGCAAATCTTTTTCAAACAAGTTTTCTCATCTCTAGTGCTAGCTTTCATATAATTATTTTTGCTTACTGATGCCAATGGAGGAGGAAGCATCTAAACTAAAACAAAGCGTTTTCAATATTATTGCATATTTAGATAGCAATACTTCTTATCCCTCTCCTCTTCACTGGAAATCTTAGTCTTATAAAACAGTAAAACTATTTACATGTCTTCTTAACAGACTTGGAGAGGAGCCAGCACTATCTGAAAATGGCATGCATCATATAAAAAGTGCAAATTCACAGATTTATTCCAACTGTACTATAATATAAATTGAGATTTTTAGGAAATAATTGATCAATTCTTTGAGCCACCCCTGCCAACGTCAAGGCAAATCTCAATAGGGGGGTCCTACACTATATTATGTATTTCATGTGCCATGTAGCCTCCTAGATAAAGTTAAAAGCAGAACCATAATGGAGCACACATACCTGTAACCTGTATATAACCGTTTCTATGTTGCAAAAGAGGCAATTGTGGATAGAGGCCAGCCCAGGTCCCAGCATGTGGAGCAAGCTCTACACATACCAGGACTATATCAGAACTGACCCTCCCAGTGCCAGACAGCAACCATTGATAAAGGCGGACCAGATCCAAGTATGGTGCTTAATTAGCAATACCTGTGGAAAGGGTGAGGCAACTGAATGTGAACAGCTACCAACAGGAGGAATACATTGCAAACCAAGATCAGGGGTGCATAGCATGGTGGTGACCAGCCACCAGACATTTGTAGCATAACTACAACCAAAAAAGTGCAAATTCACAGTTTTATTCCAACTGTACTATAATATAAATTGAGATTTTTAGCAAATAATTGATCAATTATTTGAGCCACCCCTGCCAACATCACGGCAAATCTCAATAGGGGTGTCCTACACTATATTATGTATTTCATGTGCCATGTGGCTTCCTAGATAAAGTTAAAAGCAGAACCATAATGGAGCACACATACCTGTAACCTGTATATAACCGCTTCTATGTTGCAAAAGAGGCAATTGTGGATAGAGGCCAGCCCAGGTCCCAGCATGTGGAGCAAGCTCTTCACATACCAGGACTATATCAGAACTGACCCTCCCAGTGCCAGACAGCAACCATTGATAAAGGCGGACCAGATCCAAGTATGGTGCTTAATTAGCAATATCTGTGGAAAGGGTGAGGCAACTGAATGTGAACAGCTACCAACAGGAGGAATACATTGCAAACCAAGATCAGGCATGCATAGCATGGTGGTGACCAGCCACCAGACATTTGTAGCATAACTACAACCAAACAGAGAGAGGGGAGCCGGCACTATCTAAAAATGGCATGCATCATATAAAAAGTGTAAATTCACAGATTTATTCCAACTGTACTATAATATAAATTGAGATTTTTAGCAATTTAACTTTATCTAGGAGGCCGAATGGCACATGAAATACATAATATAGTGTAGGACCCCCCTATTGAGATTTGCCGGGACGTTGGCAGGGGTGGCTCAAAGAATTGATCAATTATTTGCTAAAAATCTCATTTTTTTATTATAGTACAGTTGGAATAAATCTGTGAATTTGCACTTTTTATATGATGCATGCCATTTTCAGATCGTGTGGGCTCCTTTTTTTCCTTCTTAACAGACTTGTAGTGTGTGTCTGTTTCATAAACTCGCAGCATGCTCTGTTCTGATCCATTTAGCAGTTGAGAATTGGTCTTTCATTTTCTCAGGATCTGTTAAAAGATCTCACAGGAACTGATGTCAAAGAAGAAAATGGTAATTTGGCAACAATACTTGTACTGGGCGGCACGGTGGCTCAGTGGTTAGCACTGCAGTCTTGCAGCGCTGGGGTCCTGGGTTTGAATCCCACCAAGGACAACATCTGCAAGGAGTTTGTATGTTCTCCCTGTGTTTGCGTGGGTTTCCTCCCATACTCCAAAGACATACAGATAGGGAATTTAGATTGTGAGCCCCGATGGGGACAGTGTTCCTGATGTATGTAAAGCGCTGCGGAATATGTTAGCGCTATATAAAAAAAGAAAGAAATTTTTTTTTTTTTTACTGCCAAGAAATATGCAGTCATTTTGTTTTTACTTGGTACACTAAAGACATCTTGTATAATTTGAGGGATTAGCGTAAAAGAAATGACAGCCCTAGAATGTTACATGTTTACAAAGTCTATTTTTCCCCCTAAGTTTCATGTTACATATATATTTTAATAGTGACAGAAAAAAAATTGTAACAAAAACAGTAGCAACATTTTGGAAACTACATTTTCTACTAACTGTTGTTATATTTGGCTGAGCGAAAACAGAAATCTGTTAGTTTTGGCTCAATGCTTTAATTGACAAAAACAAATGTACACAAGGCCATATTTATTTAGAATTACTGTAAATAAACAGAGTTCCCATCAAGTCATAAATTGCTTAACAATATTGTAGAAGAAACCTTTCCATCAGTGCAGTGGTTAAAACAAATCTTGAGTGTGTGGTGATGTGTGTTGTACGTGTCCCTGTTAATGTGCACAATTTACAGCTTTGGCTGTGATGTATGAGTTGGATGCTGATCAGTTACTCACTGCAGGTGCCAGCAATCAATGAGTTGTGTGTATCTGTAAACACCATTACACAGGACTCTGCTCTGATCCATTACTTCCTATTGCACCTGCTACTGCTTCTGTCTTCTCTGTCTTTATCTCTCTACCAAAATATTCTGCTTCAAAACTATTTTGTAATATATAGGTTAAAAAAAAAATCAACAAATAAAGCTAAAGCCTCATTTACGGATATACACACACACACACACACACACACACACACACACACACACACACACACACCTTGTAGCTTTTTTTTTTTTTCGCTGCTTATAAAAATGGCCATGAACTTCAATGCATGTTGTTTTTTCACTTTAATAGGAGTGAAAAGTCTGTAAGGGGTGGGCAGACCCCTTACAAGGAGGTGCAGTGTTTCCCCCTGAAGACACCCCCGCTGGGGTAGACAAAGATGTTGATGTTGTATTGTATTGTATTTTGCACTGTATAGCTGGGTTCCCCTAGTGGCCGGGTGGGACGGCTGTCCCCATAGAGACAGGGTAGGAGAAAGGAGGAGCCGGCAGTAGAAGGGGGAGGGAGAGTGTGTTAGAGAGAGAGCAGAGAGTCTGAAGTTCAGTTGATTCCGGGACGGGGGAAAAAGGAACAGCCAGGGGCAGAGTGTGGAGCTGAGTGGAAAGGAAGAACGAAGGGAAGGAGAGAAACAGTGTCCTCAAGGGTGAAGCAGAGTTGGTGTGGGTCCAGTCTGTGATAGCCGGAGTGGGAGCCTAGGTGAAGTAGAGTAGCCGGGCACATCCCCACTAGAGGAGACAGCCAGGAAAGATTTCCCCGGACAGGAACTGTGACCGTGCACTACAAAATCCGTGCGTTGAACTGTCTGTGAAAGCCTGTGCAATAAAGATGTCGGTTGGTTTATCTGATCCCTGCCTGAAGAGTCTTTCTACGTCTGCCAGCATTCGTTGCACCACCACACTCTGCCCCACCAAGCAATCCCCTGTCCCAATAGTGACGGCGGAGCCGGGGGTTAGCCTGAGAGAAAAAGGGGCCACGACTACAACCCCCGAGGCACCCCTGGCACCCCGTTACAAGTCCACACACTGGTTACAGGATTTTTGCTCGAGGAAAGGACTAAGTTCTCTATTAGTAGACAAAAAAACCCTCAGCGTCAAAATAAAACACGTTTGATACAATATTACTGCAAAAAGTGATTTTTTTATTTTTTTTATTTTATTCTAATTTGGCACCACAGAAATTATCCAACGTTTTCACCTTTACGAGGTCTTTCTCAAGGATATCCATTACACATAAAGAGTGTGGTTAAAAATACATTCCATTTTCAGTATATATGTGACGCCCTGGCAAATCCAGGTTGTCACAGAAAGAGTTAATCCTCCTTGGTAATCTGATCTCACACAGTGCAGCAGGACAAACCACAGCCCCCAATGTAAGAGAAAAGCAGAGCAGAGGGGAGGGGCTGGAGTAGAGTGTTTGGAGAGACAGAGAGAAGAGAAGCCTGGAGTTGTAGCTCCCAGGCTGAAAGTGAAGCGTGCTCCGAGAGGGCCGGGACAGGCCGTAGTGAGGAAGGGGCCGGAGGTAGCCGGAGCAGGGTAGTGGCCCCTCGGTACCTAGGGTGGCCCGGATCACTACAGGGGAGTGGATTCCCCGTTCCCGGCTGAGGGGAAAGAGGAAGAGAGTGGAGAGAAAGGCACTTGGCTGCAGGGAAAGAACAACAGGAGCTGCACTAACACCCCCGTACCGAAGGCTGCGGACACCGGCAATTCCTAGTTTACCAGTGACTCCATGTGAATTACTTGTGAGTACGCCCGTGCCCTTGGGCACCGCACCGCAGCACTGCACCCTGCTCCCTGCTTACCCCATCACCGGGCCCCGGGACAGCCAACCCCCTACCCACGGAGGGGAGAAATAACATCTAGCTGCTCCATACCATCGCTCCCGGGATCCCCGTCCAGAGCAGCGGTGGTGTTCCAACCTCACCACAACCGTGGGTGGCGTCACGGACAATCTCCCTTACCAAATCCCCTTTTACTGTGGAGCCTGGGATCACAGACCGGGTCACGCTACCGTGATACCCACAGAAGTGACCCCGTGGCCCGGATCTGAGTACCCCCTGGTCCCCGGGCGACACATATACAATATTTATATGATAATATAGAGAATGCAAAGATTACATCTATGATGATAGTTCGCAATACTTCAGTGGAGGATCAATAACTAATATTTATATATATATATATATATATATATATATATATATACACAACACAGGAGGAACTGTAAATTTAAGGCCCGTTTCACACGTCAGTGAAAAACAGTGACATTTTTCACTGGCGTGTAAAACACGTGTGGCGCCCCTGACCTGGTCAGGCACCACTGAGTACTGCACCCATGCTGGGGACAGTGCAACACAGGTAATCCAGAAGGCTGACCGAGGTGTGACTACACAGGCGCATAGTGATCAGGTCTCACACATGTACCTTTGGGAGGACCCCTGGGGATCCCAGGAGGGGGCGAAGCCGGTGCGAAGCCTCCATCTCCACTCGAGGGGTGTGGTAGAGAGCCTGGTTGCTAGGTGGCGTAGGCAGGCACAAAGGGAAAAGAGGAAGGAGGAGGAGAGAGCAGTCTGAAGCAGAGTGTGGAGGAGTGAGGAGCATGGAAGTGGAGCTCAGACAGGAGCAGCAGTGCAGGTCCCATGAGTGAGCCAGTTTAGTGTGCAGCTCAGGGAAAGCAGACGTGAGGAGCAGACCCTGGAGCTGTTGCAGTCTAACAGCGTCCACGCAGTGACTACCGACGGGGGAGAACGGTCACCTAGTAGTGCTACCCGAAATCCACACACAGCTAAAGAGAGAGCAACGGAGTGGGAAGTAAGGAGACTGCCAGGGAGTTACCAGGCCCAAACGGGTAGCAGGTCCCAGTGCGGAGATAGATCCAGCTTTCTTCTGCCAAACCTGCTTGAGGGGGCACTTCACACCCCCAAGACCACACTACAGAGTCCGCAGCCACGTAGCCACAGTTAGGGCCCATAGTTCACAGGAGGCAAGCTGCCGGAGTGTCCTGGTCCAGGCTACAAGCAAACGGGCCAAAACGAAGGGGAGAGAGGCACCAGCAACTTCCCTGGGTGACCCCCATAGGGACTAAAAGTCGGGGTTACCCCAAAACGTAAAGGGCTAAGGAAGGCGAGTCGGTAGTCACCCTCATCAGTCAGCCTGAAGGACACCTGGTTCCAGCCTGGTTCATCCCAGCTACGCCCGGGTTACTCACTCTGCCACCTTCTGTGAGTAAAACCCCTGAAAGACATTCTGCTTGTGTGGAGTTATTCTGCGCCTTGTGGTTCTACACACCTACACAGGGCCCTGGGGCTTGCCTCACTCTCAGGAGGCTATTACAACTGACTGCACCCACCATCAGCCCCAGGCGTCCCTCAATCTGCAGTGGCGGTCCCCACTGACCGCAATTCTGAGAGTGGCGTCACGACAATCCTAAAAGAAGATCTCCTACCTGTGACAAGATCCAGCTGCGTGGAGTCCCTGAAGGTAATGCACCGACACAGCACTTGTGGGGCTTCACACACGCACATGTCCCTGCGTGTGCCGTGAATCACGGAACACGTGGGTTGTCTAAGTGCAATCCGGGCTCCGTTATCCGTGGCCCGTGATTGCACTTAGAAATCAACTCACCTGCGCCCGCTCCCGCTCTCCATGGTGCTGATCGCTCCCGCGACGCAGCATCTGGCCGGCGGTGACCCCCGCAGCAGCTGCTTCCGGGTCGGCTGTGTCGCGCATAATGAATATGCGCGACAGTAATCAGCCGGCTTAGAAGCAGCAGGGAGGACGGGCTGCAGAGGACATCGCTGGACGCCGGGTCAGTTAAAATGTTTATTATTTTAAATGCACGTTTTTTCCTGGCACGTGTTTCACGGACCACACCACTGCATGGTCCGTGGAACATCAGTGATGCCAGAAAAAAATGGACATGTCTCCGTGCAGCAATCACGCACACGCGGGTACGCCGCACGGAGACACGTGCAGTGACAAATCACTGACGTGTGAGCAGACCCATCCATTAGAATGGGTCTACGTATGTCAGTGATCCTGGTACGTTTATAAAAAAAGCACAAACGTACCAGAATCACCGACGTGTGAAAGGGGCCTTATGGAGGGAAAATGACAGAGAGGTGGTGGGAAGAAGAGGAAGAAAGTAAGGAAAGGGGGGAAGGGGACAAGGAAAATTATATAGAAGCAGGAGAGCTGCAAAAAGCAAGGGAAAAAAAGTGTCAGATGGAGCCATCAGGAGAGAGCTAAGATGTAAGATATCAAATATGGAAGACTCTGGGTAAGTATGGTCTGGTATAGGTGTGAGGTCTAAGGTGATATGTAATATAATTTATATTTTGCAATTGGTTATTGACTCGCCCACCCCAGGGCTATGGGACACCCGGTGCCGGGCCGGACTAGTCCGGGGGTCGTCAGTGGTGGCGGCGCCCGACTCCGTGGCCCTGGTGGGTGTCAGTTAAATTGGCTGGTGACTTGGGAGTAATTAAAGTTTTTTTATTTCGTGACGCCACCTGTGGTTTGCGGCTATTAAGCCGCCGCTGCTGTGTGAGGCCTCCGGGGTGATGATATGGCAGCAATGGTGGTACTGCTCCCCACAGGTGGAGCGGTGCCCCGGGGACACTGTTGGTGCTTATTAGTGTCTATGCAGAGAAATAACTGAGGCAACACCAGGGGTGCAGTTTCAAGGTCTTTACTCACAGTTCTTGTCAAGGCCTGCAGGAGCCTTTGGACTGCTGGGACCACCGTCAGGGACCTCCGCCGATCCCGGGTAGATCTGGGGGTTGATGCCAGTGCACCCCTCTAATTGTGTCCTTTCTCAGTTGACTTCACTGGCCACCAGCTCTGAAGCTATCTGTGGCCCTGGAATCCCTTCATTCCCTGCTTGGTGTCACCTGGACCCTCTGAATCCCAGGGTCTTCACCAGGAAGCGTCACTTTCTTCTTTCTTTAGCTCCTGCCTGACTAGAGCTCTTCTTCTACTCTCCGTTTCTCTCCTTCTCTGTTGCTTTCTTTCTCTGTTGCGGACACTCTGAACTCACAGAGCTCCTTTCTCTTTCACAGCTACATGCTGGCTCCTCACTCTCTCACTCTCTGAGGTAAACTGAAACTCTGACCTTCCTTTCTGCTCTACACTCGGCTGGCTCTTCCCACCCCCCGGTTGCTAAGCTACCACCCTATGGGAGCAGGGAAGGGTCTTACGACCCCTCCCAGCATGCAGCATGGGAGGGTTGCTGCCACTGTCCCTGGTCCCAGTGTATGCCTAGCAATGGGTGTAGTGCAGTTTTACCTGTGAACTGGCATGTACCCCTTTCCTTACCCAGGATGGGACATCCCACCTCTGACTGGGGTGCAATGTCTCTGTGGCAACGGAAGCCTCAGGGGCGCCACACTCCCCCACAGCGAATCCCAGCACGTCCTCGGGCTGAAACAACAAAAACAATGGAAGAAACTGCAAAATTTTGTTATGCATAAAACATTAAAACTTTAGGACATTACATCCCTTTATGGGAGGCACATAAATAACACATTCACCGGGGACCACATTCCAGTCCAATCGCCCGGACAGAAGAACAGGGGACAAGGATTCAGGAATAGGGTGTCATCTTCGAAAAGAACAATGGGCAGACATTCAGGGGCTATGTACGGTCCTGACTCCATTAACTCCTTGTCGTCCTCCACCTGGGGCTCCGACCCTTGATGGCGCCCAATGGGACTCTGACCCAGCGACGGTCAACAAGTCAGACAAGGTCCTCCTCCTTTCACCTCTTGTGCTGGGTGGCGTCTCCTGGAGAGCTTAGGGACGTTCAACAAAGGCAGGAATCATTATTTCTGGAGCAGGTCCTTTAAAACTTTCAACTCGAACGTTTAACTTCAGGGGTTAATTACAGATGTGATTACCATTACAGGGGACCGTACTGTGCCAATGTCGTACGGGACACCGGACTTCTTCTCCAGGCACAATACATCCCCGGGCTCTGAACCTCCAGCGGGAACGGTGGCGGGGGCAGTGTACACGGTACCTCTTGATCCCG
Source organism: Anomaloglossus baeobatrachus (assembly GCF_048569485.1). Classification (NCBI taxonomy): domain Eukaryota; kingdom Metazoa; phylum Chordata; class Amphibia; order Anura; family Aromobatidae; genus Anomaloglossus; species Anomaloglossus baeobatrachus. The sequence continues at coordinate 302,811,019 of NC_134354.1, forward strand.
GAGTGGTGCTTCACAGGGCTCACTCGTCACGGTGCTGTCGAGTCCTGGCTCCCAGCTGAGGAGGGATGCCGTAGGGGTCTGCGTGGCTTTATCTTCATGCGACACGGCTGCTGCGGCGGCCCTCTGTTCCTGGGCCCACACCGCGGCGACCATCCTCCGGACTTCCGCCTTCCAGTCGAGCACCTGCTGCAGTGTCTGTGCTCTCACCCGGACGCAGAATCGACCCAGCTCCCGCTCCAACCAGGCAGCGGTTCCCGCGGGGAGCTCACTCAGGCCGCGATCCTCCACATCAAAGGCCACTCCGCCTCTTCCACTTCGGAGTCCCGCCATGCTGCCGACAGGCCTGGACGCAGACATCTTCCGTCCGCTCCCCCTTGGTGTTTCCGGGATTCTCCTTCTCTGGCCGGTAAGTCGACTTCTCCTTTCTTTAGGCAGCAAGCTGAACCGCCAGACAGTCAATTCTCTATTCAGGGCGCCATTTTTCAATCTCTGCTCTGCATCGCAGGCTTAGCTTCGCACTCTTGGACAAGACAAGGGGGCGGGGCTTCTCTTCACGCCCTTTCCTCTGGCACGCCCCCTTCTTTCCTCGCTCGGCGAGGCTAATGGCGGCGGCAGTAAAACAGTAACACAGTCTTTTAAGCACAGTTTCTGCAGGCGCACAGTACCCGGTGGGACCGGGCACGAAATCCTGTTCGTGACGCCAAAATTGACTCGCCCACCCCAGGGCTATGGGACACCCGGTGCCGGGCCGGACTAGTCCGGGGGTCGTCAGTGGTGGCGGCGCCCGACTCCGTGGCCCTGGTGGGTGTCAGTTAAATTGGCTGGTGACTTGGGAGTAATTAAAGTTTTTTTATTTCGTGACGCCACCTGTGGTTTGCGGCTATTAAGCCGCCGCTGCTGTGTGAGGCCTCCGGGGTGATGATATGGCAGCAATGGTGGTACTGCTCCCCACAGGTGGAGCGGTGCCCCGGGGACACTGTTGGTGCTTATTAGTGTCTATGCAGAGAAATAACTGAGGCAACACCAGGGGTGCAGTTTCAAGGTCTTTACTCACAGTTCTTGTCAAGGCCTGCAGGAGCCTTTGGACTGCTGGGACCACCGTCAGGGACCTCCGCCGATCCCGGGTAGATCTGGGGGTTGATGCCAGTGCACCCCTCTAATTGTGTCCTTTCTCAGTTGACTTCACTGGCCACCAGCTCTGAAGCTATCTGTGGCCCTGGAATCCCTTCGTTCCCTGCTTGGTGTCACCTGGACCCTCTGAATCCCAGGGTCTTCACCAGGAAGCGTCACTTTCTTCTTTCTTTAGCTCCTGCCTGACTAGAGCTCTTCTTCTACTCTCCGTTTCTCTCCTTCTCTGTTGCTTTCTTTCTCTGTTGCGGACACTCTGAACTCACAGAGCTCCTTTCTCTTTCACAGCTACATGCTGGCTCCTCACTCTCTCACTCTCTGAGGTAAACTGAAACTCTGACCTTCCTTTCTGCTCTACACTCGGCTGGCTCTTCCCACCCCCCGGTTGCTAAGCTACCACCCTATGGGAGCAGGGAAGGGTCTTACGACCCCTCCCAGCATGCAGCATGGGAGGGTTGCTGCCACTGTCCCTGGTCCCAGTGTATGCCTAGCAATGGGTGTAGTGCAGTTTTACCTGTGAACTGGCATGTACCCCTTTCCTTACCCAGGATGGGACATCCCACCTCTGACTGGGGTGCAATGTCTCTGTGGCAACGGAAGCCTCAGGGGCGCCACACTCCCCCACAGCGAATCCCAGCACGTCCTCGGGCTGAAACAACAAAAACAATGGAAGAAACTGCAAAATTTTGTTATGCATAAAACATTAAAACTTTAGGACATTACATCCCTTTATGGGAGGCACATAAATAACACATTCACCGGGGACCACATTCCAGTCCAATCGCCCGGACAGAAGAACAGGGGACAAGGATTCAGGAATAGGGTGTCATCTTCGAAAAGAACAATGGGCAGACATTCAGGGGCTATGTACGGTCCTGACTCCATTAACTCCTTGTCGTCCTCCACCTGGGGCTCCGACCCTTGATGGCGCCCAATGGGACTCTGACCCAGCGACGGTCAACAAGTCAGACAAGGTCCTCCTCCTTCCACCTCTTGTGCTGGGTGGCGTCTCCTGGAGAGCTTAGGGACGTTCAACAAAGGCAGGAATCATTATTTCTGGAGCAGGTCCTTTAAAACTTTCAACTCGAACGTTTAACTTCAGGGGTTAATTACAGATGTGATTACCATTACAGGGGACCGTACTGTGCCAATGTCGTACGGGACACCGGACTTCTTCTCCAGGCACAATACATCCCCGGGCTCTGAACCTCCAGCGGGAACGGTGGCGGGGGCAGTGTACACGGTACCTCTTGATCCCGGAGTGGTGCTTCACAGGGCTCACTCGTCACGGTGCTGTCGAGTCCTGGCTCCCAGCTGAGGAGGGATGCCGTAGGGGTCTGCGTGGCTTTATCTTCACGCGACACTGCTGCTGCTGCGGCCCTCTGTTCCTGGGCCCACACCGCGGCGACCATCCTCCGGACTTCCGCCTTCCAGTCGAGCACCTGCTGCAGTGTCTGTGCTCTCACCCGGACGCAGAATCGACCCAGCTCCCGCTCCAACCAGGCAGCGGTTCCCGCGGGGAGCTCACTCAGGCCGCGATCCTCCACATCAAAGGCCACTCCGCCTCTTCCACTTCGGAGTCCCGCCATGCTGCCGACAGGCCTGGACGCAGACATCTTCCGTCCGCTCCCCCTTGGTGTTTCCGGGATTCTCCTTCTCTGGCCGGTAAGTCGACTTCTCCTTTCTTTAGGCAGCAAGCTGAACCGCCAGACAGTCAATTCTCTATTCAGGGCGCCATTTTTCAATCTCTGCTCTGCATCGCAGGCTTAGCTTCGCACTCTTGGACAAGACAAGGGGGCGGGGCTTCTCTTCACGCCCTTTCCTCTGGCACGCCCCCTTCTTTCCACGCTCGGCGAGGCTAATGGCGGCGGCAGTAAAACAGTAACACAGTCTTTTAAGCACAGTTTCTGCAGGCGCACAGTACCCGGTGGGACCGGGCACGAAATCCTGTTCGTGACGCCAAAATTGACTCGCCCACCCCAGGGCTATGGGACACCCGGTGCCGGGCCGGACTAGTCCGGGGGTCATCAGTGGTGGCGGGGCCCGACTCCGTGGCCCTGGTGGGTGTCAGTTAAATTGGCTGGTGACTTGGGAGTAATTAAAGTTTTTTTATTTCGTGACGCTACCTGTGGTTTGCGGCTATTAAGCCGCCGCTGCTGTGTGAGGCCTCCGGGGTGATGATATGGCAGCAATGGTGGTACTGCTCCCCACAGGTGGAGCGGTGCCCCGGGGACACTGTTGGTGCTTATTAGTGTCTATGCAGAGAAATAACTGAGGCAACACCAGGGGTGCAGTTTCAAGGTCTTTACTCACAGTTCTTGTCAAGGCCTGCAGGAGCCTTTGGACTGCTGGGACCACCGTCAGGGACCTCCGCCGATCCTGGGTAGATCTGGGGGTTGATGCCAGTGCACCCCTCTAATTGTGTCCTTTCTCAGTTGACTTCACTGGCCACCAGCTCTGAAGCTATCTGTGGCCCTGGAATCCCTTCGTTCCCTGCTTGGTGTCACCTGGACCCTCTGAATCCCAGGGTCTTCACCAGGAAGCGTCACTTTCTTCTTTCTTTAGCTCCTGCCTGACTAGAGCTCTTCTTCTACTCTCCTTTTCTCTCCTTCTCTGTTGCTTTCTTTCTCTGTTGCGGACACTCTGAACTCACAGAGCTCCTTTCTCTTTCACAGCTACATGCTGGCTCCTCACTCTCTCACTCTCTGAGGTAAACTGAAACTCTGACCTTCCTTTCTGCTCTACACTCGGCTGGCTCTTCCCACCCCCCGGTTGCTAAGCTACCACCCTATGGGAGCAGGGAAGGGTCTTACGACCCCTCCCAGCATGCAGCATGGGAGGGTTGCTGCCACTGTCCCTGGTCCCAGTGTGTGCCTAGCAATGGGTGTAGTGCAGTTTTACCTGTGAACTGGCATGTACCCCTTTCCTTACCCAGGATGGGACATCACACCTCTGACTGGGGTGCAATGTTTCTGTGGTGACGGAAGCCTCAGGGGCGCCACATTATGATCAGATTAAGTCCATATGATGTGTATGCTATTGAAATGTCAGCAGCTGCAGAAAAAGGAGAGACTCTATATATGTGTGTGTGCGGCTATATGGTGCATGTAATATGGCCCAAAAGGCGATGAAGGGGAAATGTGGATGGTGGGAAGGTAAGGTGGGGTGGGGAGAGGGAGAGACTGATATGTGGGCTGTGTAGATGATGTATGATACATGATAGGAGAAGATAGGGGGAGTGCAAATGAGACTGACCTACAGTTGTGCTCAAAATTTTACATACCTCAGCAGATTTTTTTGCTTTCTCGGCCTTTTTTCAGAGAATATGAATGATAACTAGTGATGAGCGAGTATGCTTGTTACTACTCGGTACTCGCACGAGTATCACTGTACTCGGGCTACTCGGCGGGTACCGAGTAATTTTGCAATACTCGTGCTGTACTCGTGGTCTTCATCCCTGCATGTTGGCGCTCTTTTGAGAGCCAGCCCTCATGCAGGGATTACTTAAGCAAGCATTGTTGACCTTAGGGAGATCAACATATCCACTGCGGAGACACCATCACGTGTTTCTCAACGCTGACAGGAAACTAGCCAGGTCTTTCACCGGGAAGGAACAACCACGGGAAGGGCAGTCTCCAGTCAAGGAGACCACCTATACCAAACATGGTATCCATCCACAGACAGCCGTTTCGGCGTATTTGCCCCTCATCAGTGTGGAGTAGGAATCTGGCTAGTGGGGGCAATGCCTAGTAAAAGACTACTTAAGCAAGCATTGTTGACCTTAGGGAGATCAACATATCCACTGCGGAGACACCATCACGTGTTTCTCAACGCAGTGATTCTAGAGCATTGCCCCCTGGGAAGTATGCAAATAAGAAAGCCGCGGAGACACCATCACGTGTTTCTCAACGCTGACAGGAAACTAGCCAGGTCTTTCACCGGGAAGGAACAACCACAGGAAGGGCAGTCTCCAGTCAAGGAGACCACCTATACCAAACATGGTATCCATCCACAGACAGCCGTTTCGGGGTATTTGCCCCTCATCAGTGTGGAGTAGGAATCTGGCTAGTGGGGGCAATGCCTAGTAAAAGACTACTTAAGCAAGCATTGTTGACCTTAGGGAGATCAACATATCCACTGCGGAGACACCATCACGTGTTTCTCAACGCAGTGATTCTAGAGCATTGCCCCCTGGGAAGTATGCAAATAAGAAAGCCGCAGAGACACCATCACGTGTTTCTCAACGCTGACAGGAAACTAGCCAGGTCTTTCACCGGGAAGGAACAACCACGGGAAGGGCAGTCTCCAGTCAAGGAGACCACCTATACCAAACATGGTATCCATCCACAGACAGCCGTTTCGGGGTATTTGCCCCTCATCAGTGTGGAGTAGGAATCTGGCTAGTGGGGGCAATGCCTAGTAAAAGACTACTTAAGCAAGCATTGTTGACCTTAGGGAGATCAACATATCCACTGCGGAGACACCATCACGTGTTTCTCAACGCAGTGATTCTAGAGCATTGCCCCCTGGGAAGTATGCAAATAAGAAAGCCGCGGAGACACCATCACGTGTTTCTCAACGCTGACAGGAAACTAGCCAGGTCTTTCACCGGGAAGAAAAAACCACGGGAAGGGAAACCACCTATGCCAAAACATGGTATCCATCCACAGACAGCTGTTTCAGGGTATTCCCGGTGAAAGACCTGGCTAGTTTCCTGTCAGCGTTGAGAAACACTGTGCAGTAAAATAAATAATTAAAAAAACCGGCGTGCGGTCCCCCCCATTTTAATACCAGCCAGATAAAGCCATACAGCTGAAGGCTGGTATTCTCAGGATGGGGAGCCCCACGTTATGGGGAGCCCCCCACCCTAACAATATCAGTCAGCAGCCGCCCAGAATTGCCGCATACATTAGATGCGACAGTTCTGGGACTGTACCCGGCTCTTCCCGATTTACCCTAGTGCGTTGGCAAATCGGGGTAATAAGGAGTTATTGAACAGCAGTGCAGCGCCGCAGCAGTGATCGGGGAACGGTAAGTAAGAGAGAGGGGAGAGAATGACCGACAGACTGTGAGAGGGGGACAGACAAGACAGAGAGAGACAGATAGAGCGAGACCGACCGACGGGAGATAGAATGAAAAAAAAAATGACCGACATCGCTAGTAAAAAGCACAAAACGTGCGTTTTGTACATCGGAGTGCCACACAATGTTTTACGTAAAATCTTTCATGTATTAATCTCAAAAAGTAACATACACCAGCTCTATCTCACTATTGGGTATGTGCCCTTAACATTTCCGCCATGAAAATTCATTTTGGTGTCATTTTGGAAGGTTTTCTGGTGAGTCCGTAAAAATGGCGTAAAACTCGGACAAAATTGTTCACAGCTGTGACTTTTGAGTGATAAATGCTTCAAGGGGTCTTCCCCATGCTGTTGCCATGTCATTTGAGCACTCTTCTGAGACTTTTGTGACATTTTTAGGGTTTCTACATGCTGCCGGGGGTCATTTCACAAAAATACTCGGGTCTCCCATAGGATAACATTGGGCTCGGTGCTCGGGCCGAGTACACGAGTATCTTGGGATGCTCGGCCCGAGCCTCGAGCACCCGAGCTTTTTAGTACTCGCTCATCACTAATGATAACAGAAAATATTTTTTCTACTTATGGTTGGGTGAAACCATTTATTGTCAAACTACTGTGTTTTCTCTTTTTAAATCATAATGACAACCAAAAATATCCAAATGGCACTGATCAAAAGTTCACATACCCTGGTGGTTTTGGCCTGCCAACATGCACAGAAGTTGACACAAATGATTTGAATGGCTAATAAAGGTAACATCCTCACCTGTGACCTGTTTGCTTGTAATCAGTGTGTGTGCGTAAAAGCTGAGTGAGTTTCTGTGATCTAGACAGACTCTTGCATCTTTCATCCAGCCACTAATGTTTCTGGATCTGCAGAAAACAAGATAGTTAAACTGTATAAAACCGGAAAGGTATACAAAAAGATATCTAAGAAATTGATAATGCCAGTCCGCAGTGTTCAAACTGGGATTAACAAATGGAAAATTAGGGGCTCTGGAAAAACCAAACCACGATCAAGTAGACAAACAACAATTTTGTCCCCAACTGCCAGGAAAATTGTTCGGGGTGCAAAGAAAAACCCAAAAATAACATCAGCTGAAATACAGGACTCACTGAAAACTAGTAGTGTGGCTGTTTCAAGATGCACAATAAGCAGATACTTGAAGAAAAATGGTCTGCATGGTGGAGTCACCAGAAGAAAGGCAGTAATGCACAAATGCCACAAAGTATCTTGCTTACAATACACCAAACAGCACAGACACAAGCATCCAAACATTTGAAACAAGGTAATTTGGAGTGATGAGACCAAAATCGACTTTTTCGCCACAACCATAAACGTTACATTTGGAGAGGTGTCAACAAGGCCTATGATAAAAGAAACACCATTCCTACTGTAAAGCATGTAGTGGATCGCTGATGATGTGGGGATATGTGAGCTACAAAGACACAATAAACGTGGTCAAAGTTGAAGGAAAGGTGAATGCAGCACATTATCAGTAAATACTGGAGTCCAATTTGCACTCATTAGCACAAAAGCTGCACATGGGATGTACTTGGACGTTCCAACATGACAATGATCCAAAACACAAGGCCAAGTTGACCTTTCATTGGCTACAGAAGAACAAAGTGAAGGTTCTGGAGTGGCCATATCAGTCTACTGACCTCAGTATCATTGAACCACTCTGGGGACAACTTCACACACAGTTCATGAAAGAAAGCCCAGGAATTTAGAGAACTGGAGGCTTTGTGCCAAGAAGAATGGGCAGCTTTACAATCTGAGAAAATAAAGAGCGTCATCGACAGCTACCACAAAAGACTTCAAGCTGTCATTGCTGGAACTGGGGCATGTGGACTTTTGATCAGGGGCATTTGGATTTTTTTGGTTGTCATTATGATTTAAAAAGAGAAAACAGAGTAGTTTGACAATAAATGGCTTCACCCAACCACTACCCATGAGTGGAAAAAAGATTGTGTTATCTTTCATATTCTCTGAAAAGGCCAAAAGAGCAAAAAATCTCCCGGGGTATGTAAACTTTTGAACACAACTGTATGTCAAAAGAGCCTGGATATAAGCACATGAGTAGAGTTAATGGGTCCATAAAAGGGGCACTGGCTGGGATGTAGCAACATAAACTACAACAAATAAATAGGATATTAGTAGGAAGAACTGTAAAATCAGTAGTTTAAGAAAGCATAGCAGAGGATCCACCATATCGGTACTGAGCGCCAGATGTGGGCTAATAATGGAGATGTGATTGTATATGTAGCCAAGCTGACGTGAAGGGGAGGGGAGAAGGGGGATTGTGGTGGGCGTGTCATGAGCGGAAATAATGCACCTGCAGTGAGCTGTCTTGCCACACTATGATGAAGTCAGGGGATGATGGGAGGGGAGGAGAGAGTGACCATCATGTCATCAGCGGAAGTGATGTGCCTGTGATGGGTAGCGCGGCCGTGCTGACCTGTGGTGGCTATAGAGATGAGGACACCAGCCGCGTACCATTGGCAGAAGTGACACAGCAGGAGGAGTCCAAGGTTGTGAGCCAGCGGCTGATTGTGGTGTCATGGTTACCATGACAATGGATGTTAGCTTGGGCATGGAGTAGGAGGAGAATTGCAACCAGGAAATAGGGACAGATCTGTATGATAGAAATAGGAGGGCAATGTAAAGAGTAAGGCTAGGGGAACGATAGGGAAAAGGGTGACCTGTATGATGGCAGTAGTATGGTGTTTGTGCATATGGAAACTTAATATGTATATGAGTGTAATATGTAAAATAAACATGATTGTAAGAATATGTATGGAGAAAGGATGGAAGAATATAAGAAGAACAATGGGGAATATGGCTGAGGGGGAAAAATATATTAATGTGGTCAATGGAGTAACGGAAAGATAAGGGGAGGGGTTGATGTTAGTGCTAGAAAAGGGTAAAAAAAAGGGGAAAAAGAATAGGTAAAGCTGGGATAGGCATATGATAGGGATGAGGAAAAAGGGTAACAATACAACCTATGAGATCCAGAAGGGAGGGTCTGGACTCATATGGACTAGGATACCTAAGAAAAAAGGATTGGACTAGGATACCTAAGAATAAAGGATATATAAGTGACATAATGATGACATACGGATAGGAAAACAAAACAGGGCAATTAGAGAAACAGCAGGACAACATAAGCATGGATGAAATCAATGGTAGAATATTTTGTATTCATGTTTTAGGCCTAGAAGTTCCATTGTCTGTAGGGTATTTATACAGTAGTCTTCTCCTTCTTTAAGTGTCTGGATAAGGTGCCTCCTCTTCTTGTGGACGGGACTAGTGATGAGCGAGTACTAAAAAGCTCGGGTGCTCGAAGCTCGGGCCGAGCCTCCCAAGATACTCGTGTACTCGGCCCGAGCAACGAGCCCAATGTTATCCTATGGGAGACCCGAGTATTTTTGTGAAATGACCTCCCGGCAGCATGGAGAAACCCTAAAAATGGCACAAAAGTCTCAGAAGAGTGCTCAAATGACATGGCAACAGCATGGGGAAGACCCCTTGAAGCATTTATCACTCAAAAGTCACAGCTGTGAACAATTTTGTCCGCGTTTTACGCCATTTTTACGGACTCATCAGAAAACCTTCCAAAATGACCCCAAAATGATTTTTCATGGCGGAAATGTTAAGGGCACATACCCAATAGTGAGATAGAGCTGGTGTATGTTACTTTTTGAGATCAATACATGAAAGATTTTACGTGAAAACATTGTGTGGCACTCCGATGTCCCTGAGAAGAGACGTACATGAAGGCCTCTTGAGTCTAATGTGCCCATTTTGAGGAAGTGAGTCTTTGTAGTATTTTCCTTTGCCAGGGCAGTCCTAAATTGTGAGGTTCACCAATGCCCCTGCATACAGACGTGCATGAGGGCCTGTAAACCTGAAGTGCCCATTGTAAGGAAGTGGGTGTATTATAGTATAGCCCTTAGGCAGGGCAGCCAAAAATTGGGAGGCTCCACGTTGTCCCTGGATAGAGACGTGCATGAAGGCCTGTAAACCTGAAGTGCCCATTGGAAGGAAGTGGGTGTATTATAGTATAGCCCTTAGGCAGGGCAGCCAAAAATTGGGAGGCTCCACGTTGTCCCTGGATAGAGACGTGCATGAAGGCCTGTAAACCTGAAGTGCCCATTGGAAGGAAGTGGGTGTATTATAGTATAGCCATTAGGCAGGGAAGCCAAACATTGGGAGGCTCCACGTTGTCCCTGGATAGAGACGTGCATGAAGGCCTGTAAACCTGAAGTGCCCATTGGAAGGAAGTGGGTGTATTATAGTATAGCCCTTAGGCAGGGAAGCCAAACATTGGGAGGCTCCACGTTGTCCCTGGATAGAGACGTGCATGAAGGCCTGTAAACCTGAAGTGCCCATTGGAAGGAAGTGGGTGTATTATAGTATAGCCCTTAGGCAGGGCAGCCAAAAATTGGGAGGCTCCACGTTGTCCCTGGATAGAGACGTGCATGAAGGCCTGTAAACCTGAAGTGCCCATTGGAAGGAAGTGGGTGTATTATAGTATAGCCCTTAGGCAGGGCAGCCAAAAATTGAGAGGCTCCACGTTGTCCCTGGATAGAGACCTGTTAGGTTCTTAGTGCCTCCGTGCTTGCATTTAAAAACCGCACGTGTGTGCCTGTTGGTGGCAGCTTTCCGCTGCATTTGTGTGAGTTTTGCAAAAACTTGGATATAACACACAAGTCTAGTGAATACACATCAGCACAGCATTGCAAAATGCGCAAGGGCGTTGTCAACGAACAAGGAAGTGGACGTGATGGTGGTGCAGGCAGACACCGAGGTTGTGTGCAAGCTCTAATTTCGCCACAACAAAGGGCCACATCTAGTCGCTCGCACGTCCTGTCCCAAATTCTTGGGGACCGCAGCAGTACACCGCTCTTGAACCAAGACCAGTGTCAACAGGTTGTTAGTTGGATAGCGGATAATGCTTCCAGTCAGATTGGCACCACCACAAACACTCTGTCTTCCACACGGTCAAGTGTCAGTAGCCGTGATACTGCACCGCACATTTCAGAACCTGATCCTCCTTCCTACCACCAGGCCGAGTACACGTCCACGGACATTACTGATCCCACACTTGGACACTCGGAATAGCTGTTCGTTCACGTTTCCATTCACAAATTCTGGCCTCTCGCCAGCTCCTGTTGAAGTGGGCCATGACGAGATTGTATGTACAGATGCACAAATATTTGAGCAGCCACGTTCTCACGAAGTTGGCAACGTGTCTCAACAAGGGGTGGACGATGATGAGACACAATTGTCAGGAAGTCAGGAGGAGGAGCAGGGTGCGGAAGAGGAAGACGACGTGGTGGATGATCCAGTAACTGACCCAACCTGGCAGGAGGATATGCAGAGCGAGGACAGCAGTGCACAGGGGGAGGGAGGCGTAGCATCCCAACAGGCAGTAAGAAGCAGAGTGGTGGCCCCAGGCAGACGTCAGGCAACTGTTCCCCGGAACAACACGACACAAGGTGCCTGTACAAATGTTAGGTCTTCCCGAGTCTGGCTGTAATACTATTGTATGTATTGAGGATTTCGATTGCGTTAGGGCAATGACAACCAGAGACGAGTTCTTGGTGCAAGACATTTATAATATGCAACCAGCAAATATGTACATAAACGGAACAAAAACACAGTAGAACATAAATACAGGAAATACCTTCCAGGGACTGAGCGAAAGGGAATTCCCGGGACCGCGCACCGGACTCCCCCAGGGAGACCACCAACAGCAAACCCCTATACAGGGACTGTCTGGCAATCACCCCAGAAGCCCTAAATGCGCAGCAGCCGGGACACAAAAGGGCAATAGGTAAGTCGAAAAATGTCTGTACGTGATGTGAGTCCAGAGTGGTATTAAACGGAAGGAACCGGGCAGAAGTTCCGACCAAAGACGGCAAACGGAGTCCAGGTACAGCTAGATGATACCAGATGAAGTCCAGAGTCGGTGTCGGTTGTTTTCCAAGAGGATCCGAATAACAATCAGGAACCAAAAGCAGCAGGGCAGGAGCACACAGGAAGCAGTATACTCAGGCACTGGACTAAGCTTTAGGGGCGGCTTTTAAACAGATGGACAGGAAGTAGGGCAACAGAACAGAAAACTCCATGTTAACAAAGGGCAAGCTCTTTCAAAAGAAAACTGGAAAACCCGGAACTCTGACACTGGCAGTTTTTTAAGTTGGCTACAGATGATTCTAAAAAGGCCATTTGCAACACCTGCCATGCCAGCATCAGCAGGGGTACCAAAACTAGCAGCCTGACCACCACCAGCATGATCAGGCACATGTCAGCCAAGCACCCGACTTTGTGGGAAGTACAACAGAGTCGAGGAGCAGTGCTTGCTGATGTCACTGCTACGTCTTCGCTGGTTGTGCATGCGAGCCAATCCCCTGTCCATGCTGCCTGCGAACAAGCCTCCTCCACTCCTGCACCTGCAGTTGCCTACGCAGAAAGAACACCATCATCAAGCACGTCCTTGTCCCAGCGCAACGTTCAGTTATCCATTCAGCAAACCTTTGAGCGCAGGCGCAAATACACTGCCAACACCCCACATGCCACAGTTCTAAATGCTAACATTTCGCGACTGCTTGCGCTGGAAATGTTGCCTTTTAGGCTGGTTGAGACAGAAGCATTCCGCGAACTGATGGTGGCAGCTGTCCCACGTTACTCGGTCCACAGACGCCACTATTTCTCCCTGTGTGCCGTCCCCGCATTGCATAACTAACCACGTGTCACAAAACATCACACGTGCCCTGAACAACGCTGTTTCAGCCAAAGTCCACCTAACCACAGACACGTGGACAAGTGCATGTGGGCAAGGACGCTACATCTCGTTGACGTCACACTGGGTTAATATTGTGCAAGCTGGGACCCAGTCTGAGCGAGGGACGGAACACGTCCTTCACACACCAAGTTTTGCAGGCCCTACCTCAGTCAGGGTTTCACACACACTCTACAGCTCCGGAATGTCATGCTCCTCAGCCTCCTCCTCCTCCTGCGCATCCTGATCCACTTTACCCTCCACACCAGTCCCAAGCTGGAAGTGTCGCTGGCGGAGGAGGGGACGGTGCGCTCTCCCACTGCTCGGGTCCGGCTGACGCAGCTCTACGGCTGCTGCTGCTCGTTGGCTCGAGCGATGGCCGGATCCCGGGGACTCGAGCGGCGCTACTCGCCCGTGAGTGAAAAGGGGTGGTTTGGGTTTTGGGGATATTGTCCGTGACGCCACCCACGGTTGTGGTGATTGTGTGGACACCACCGCTGCTCTGGACGGGGATCCCGGGAGCCTGTGACAGGGAGCAGCTTTGTTGTTATTTCTCCCCTCCGTGGGTAGGGGGGTTGGTTGTCCCGGGGCCTGGTGATGGGGTAGAGATGGATGACAGGCGGGTTGCGGGGCCTGATGAAGTGCATGGTCGCAGGGGCAGCGCTGTGCCGCACGGCACGGAGGTACTCACTCAGCCCAATGATGATGACACAGTTCAGGGTAAAACAAGTGGCTGGATGGACGGGTCACTCGGACGGCTGCGGTTGTTCCTCCCTGCAGGTTAGTGATGACTGTCTCTCCCTGCACCTAAGTTAAGTGTTGGTAGTGATGGTTTCCCAACGGTAACCCGCTCCCTGACCTGGATATGGGCCGGAGGAGCCCCTTTTGCCCACAGGCGCTGGCCCTGGGAGACGGTTGCCCTTGGCGGTGGCTGTGTCTCCCCTTCACGGTTGTACGGTTGCCTTCTATCTGGACTTGGCTGTTTGGAAACCCTGAGGTCCCCTTCAATAACGGATTTGGCAAATTCACGGCGACACCAAGCCTTGCCGGGATCCGAAAGTCCTCTGTCAATGGTGCTGGCTTCTCTTTGTATACCGGTCCGGTACGGCCGGGTCACCACCCGTCCACGGTCCTTACGGCAGACTCCAATCGGCCTCCACTGCAGACGGTCACCACATCCTGCCAACCTTGCTGTCCTGTCCGGGCCACACACCCGGACCAACTTCAGGCTCTTTGCTGTCACTTTTCTCCTCTCTACTACTTTCCTCCTTCCACTTCCTTAGCTTAACTCTCACTGCCTGTGTTTTCCCTCCTCCTCGGTGGGTGGAGACCAACCGCCTGGCTCCACACCCTGGTGTGGACAACAGCCCCTGGGGAAGGCAACAAGGATTTTGTGTTTTGACTATGATATGCCTGCAGGGAGTGTGGGGTGTTTAAGTGTTGTGCTCTGTGGCCCCTGGCTTGTCCAGGGCGACACAGAAGCACTGCAGCACTGCCTCGGCGAAGCGGCAACAGGCAGTGCTGAAGCTAATCTGCATAGGTGACAAACCCCACAATGCAGAAGAGGTGTGGACAGCTCTGAAACAGCAGGCAGATCACTGGCTCACAACTCTGAACCTAAAGCCAGGAAAGGTCGTGTGTGACAATGGCCGGAACCTGGTGGCGGCTTTGAGGCGAGGCCAGCTGACACATGTTCCATGCGTGGCCCATGTGCTCAACCTCGAGGTTCAGCGGTTTCTAAAGTCATACTCAGAGCTGTCTGATCTGCTGGTAAAAGTTCGCCGCCTGTCTGCACATTTTCGAAAGTCACCTACTGCTTCAGCCGGCCTTGCCGGCTTAAGACGCCGTTTGCATCTTCCGGCACACAGACTGGTGTGTGATGTCCCCACGCGTTGGAATTCAACTCTGCACATGTTGGTCAGGATATGTGAGCAGAAGAGGGCAGTTGTTGAGTACCTGCATCACCTAAGCCGTCGGGAAATGGGTCAAACTCCACACATAACACCTGAGGAGTGGAGATGGATGTCCGACCTATGCACCATCCGCCAAAACTTTGAGGACTACAACAAGATGGTGAGCGGCGATGACGACATTATTAGCGTCACCATACCGCTTCTCTGCCTTCTAAAATGGTCTCTGCTCAGAAAACAAACATGATGCATTGCAGGCGGAGCGCGATGAGTTTCAGCAAGAAACAGTAGTGGGTGTGGGTGATGAATGATAACACACAGCCCAGCCTCGTCTCATCACAACGTGCAGTGGAGGACTATGACGAGGAGGAGGATGAAGACATGGAGCAACTCTCTGGCCAAATTGAGGATATGACATGCAGTCATATCCTCGGTTCAGCGTGGCTGGCCAGAGGACAGGGTAGATGATGAGGAGGAGGAGGACAGCATGTTCAGTCATCGTGTTGGTCAGGATACTGAAGTGATGGCTGTTAAGAGTCTGGCACACATGGCTGACTTTATGGTAAGCTGCCTGTCTCGTGACCCTCGCGTTAAGAACATCTTAGCCGACAATCATTACTGGTTGGTAACACTGTTAGACCCACGCTAAAAGGAGAACTTTATGTCTCTTATTCCCGAGGCGGAGAGGTCAGGCAAAATGCAGCAGTTCCAGAAGGCCATAGTCACGGAAGTAGGCAAAGCATTCCCCTCACAAAACGCTAGCGGCATAGGTCATGAATCAGTGGACAACCGAGGCGTACAGCCGAGAGAGGCACAAGTCCAATCCGCCAGAGGTAGGGGAACAGTCTTTAAGATGTGTGACAGTTTTCTCAGCCCCTCACGTACCACAGCCCCTGAGGTGCGGGGTAGTGCCACAAGAAATCCTAAGTTTGCCCAGATGCTGAAGGAGTACCTTGCAGATCGAACAACTGTACTCCGACATTCCTCTGTGCCTTACAATTATTGGGTATCCAAGCTGGACACGTGGCATGAATTGGCTCTCTACGCCTTGGAAGGCCTGGCCTGCCCTGCTGCTAGCGTTTTGTCAGAGCGTGTTTTTAGTGCCGCAGGTGGAATCATTACAGATAAACGCACCCGCCTGTCAACTGAAAATGCTGACAAGCTGACTCTGATCAAGATGAACAAGGGTTGGATTGGGCCAGACTTCACCACACCACCAGCAAATGAGAGCGGAATTTAAAGTTTGCCATGTACCTCCACTCACCCATGGGTACACACTTCTGGACTTTGGATAATCGCTGGACTGCTCCTCCTTCTCCTCATGCGCCACCATGATGATGACCGTTACAAATTGCAATACTTAGGCCTTTGTTTCAGGTATACCCCCAGTGGTAAATTTTTTCGCCCATTCTTTGCAGAATGGACATTACAACGACAGGAGACCCGCTCCTTTGCAATGGGAACAATGTTTTGAGGCCCTCATGCACGTCTCTACCCAGGGACAACGTGGAGCCTCCCAATTTTTGGCTGCCCTGCCTAAGGGCTATACTACAATAGACCCACTTCCTTCCAATGGGCACTTCAGGTTTACAGGCCCTCATGCACGTCTCTATCCAGGGACAACGTGGAGCCTGACGCTGCCACCGACTGCCACACACGTGCTGTTTTTAAATGCAAGCACGGACGCAATAAGAACCTAACTGGTTTTTAGGAGCGACAATTACTGAGAAGTCTGACACTATCAGACACTGCTGACTGACGTGTATTATACACTAGACTTGTGCGTTATATAATAGTTTGTGCAAAACGCGCACCTGTACGCTGCCACCGACTGCCACACACGTGCTGTTTTTAAATGCAAGCACGGACGCAATAAGAACCTAACTGGTTTTTAGGAGCGACAATTACTGAGAAGTCTGACACTATCAGACACTGCTGACTGACGTGTATTATACACTAGACTTGTGCGTTATATAATAGTTTGTGCAAAACGCGCACCTGTACGCTGCCACCGACTGCCACACACGTGCTGTTTTTAAATGCAAGCACGGACGCAATAAGAACCTAACTGGTTTTTAGGAGCGACAATTACTGAGAAGTCTGACACTATCAGACACTGCTGACTGACGTGTATTATACACTAGACTTGTGCGTTATATAATAGTTTGTGCAAAACGCGCACCTGTACGCTGCCACCGACTGCCACACACGTGCTGTTTTTAAATGCAAGCACGGACGCAATAAGAACCTAACTGGTTTTTAGGAGCGACAATTACTGAGAAGTCTGACACTATCAGACACTGCTGACTGACGTGTATTATACACTAGACTTGTGCGTTATATAATAGTTTGTGCAAAACGCGCACCTGTACGCTGCCACCGACTGCCACACACGTGCTGTTTTTAAATGCAAGCACGGACGCAATAAGAACCTAACTGGTTTTTAGGAGCGACAATTACTGAGAAGTCTGACACTATCAGACACTGCTGACTGACGTGTATTATACACTAGACTTGTGCGTTATATAATAGTTTGTGCAAAACGCGCACCTGTACGCTGCCACCGACTGCCACACACGTGCTGTTTTTAAATGCAAGCACGGACGCAATAAGAACCTAACTGGTTTTTAGGAGCGACAATTACTGAGAAGTCTGACACTATCTGGACTGTTTTACACTGTGTACACCAGCCCCAGATATGATGAAGGCTGGTATACGGTCACCACTACCCTGCCTGCCTGCCTGCCTGTATACTGGTACAATAGTCCTGACAAGGACTCTTCTGGTCACTAGCCTGTATTCCGACCTGGCTATTCCCTGCCTGTATATAGCAACAATAGTCCTGAGAAGGACTCTGCTACTGTACTCCGACCTGGCTATACCCTGCCTGCCTGTATACAACTAGAATAGTCCTGAGAAGGACTTCTGGTCACACTGTTTGCAGCCCTGCTCTGGAACTAACTATAAAGGGCCGCAAAGCTTTCCCTGAATCAGCGACACTCTCCCTACACTCACTGTCAGAATAGCTGTGAGCAGAGCACAGCGCGCCGGCCTATATAAAGGCTCGGTGACGCTGTGCAGGCCGGCCAATCACTGCAATTCCACAACTAACAGGGCTGTGGCATTGCAGTGGTCTGCCAGCCAATCCCTGCATGAGGGCTGGCTCTCAAAAGAGCGCCAACATGCAGAAATGAAGACCACGAGTAAAGCACGAGTATCGCGAGATTACTCGGTCCCCGCCGAGCAGCCCGAGTACAGTGATACTCGTGCGAGTACCGAGTAGTGACAAGCATGCTCGCTCATCACTAGACGGGACATGTTAAATCGCTTAGAAATGTAACTGTGTCACATTATGTGAGACTGTAGAAAAGGAAGCAGGAAGGGGCAACATGATTTTACCACAGTGAATGTTAGATTTATGTTGAGATTTCCTTTCCTTAATATATTGTGTTGTTTCACCCACGTAGCCAAGTTCACAGGGACTTTTTATCAGGTAGAGGTAGATGACAAAGGAACTGTCACAAGAGAAATAGTTTTCTACAGGATATCTTTTGCCAGTCCAAGGGTGTGTTATGTAGTCACCCTTAGTAATATCGGAACATTGGTTGCAATTTAGGCATGGGAATTTTCCTCTACGTACTGTATATACTGTTCTTTGAATATTCTAGGTTGTTTTGTAGCAGTGTATGCTCTGACAATTTGATCTCTGATGTTGCTTAGGTGTTTATGGCAAATAGGGGGTGGGTTTTGAAAATGAGTTATGTTAGGATATGCATTAGACAGTAAGGGCCAATGTCACCGAATTGTGTTGTGTACACTGTTCATAAAGGGGTTATATGTATTCATAAACACAATTCTTTGATTGTTGTTAGTTCTGGTAGTATAGTCCCGAAGCTGTGTGGAGATATTCTTAAGGATGTTATGAGGGTAGCCTCTTGTGAGAAAATTTTGTCTTTTCCGTTCTTTTCCATTCTTTTCTTATTTGTTTAGTTTTGGGCTCAGAGGCTATATGTTCAACTCAATACAATTGAGGTTTTAGTAGAGATTTTTTTGCATTGGCTGGGTGACAGCTCTGCTAATGTAATAGGCCAAATAGGTCAAAGGAGAGGGAGCGATCCTCGTTGATAGTCACCAGAGTGTCTAAGAAGTTGCTGTGGTGAGGGTTATGATTAATGGTAAAAGTAAGGCTGAGGACCTGTTCGTTGAGTGTAAAGCAGAAATAATGTAGGATATCATAAGGGCCTACCCAAATGAAGAATATGTTGTCTATATACCTTTTCCATGTGTGAACATGGTTCATGTAGAGGATGTTGGTATATACATATATTTCTTCAAATTGGGCCATATAAATATTTGTGTATGGAGGTGCAATGTTTGAGCCCATAGCGGTCCCTGTCTGCTATTGGTAAAATCGGTCTTAGAATAGAAAGTAATTCTTGGTCAGTATGATGTTCAGAATGTCAAAGTAGAAATCCTTTTGGGAGTGGTGAAAAGGGGTATATTTATCTAGGAATGTGTGTGAGGCTTGAAAACCCAGGTTACACATTTTTGACATGGGGTTTTTTTCACACTGTTTTTTGCCTTTTAAAAAAAATGCAGAAAATCTCAATGTGGCTGATTTAATGTTTTAAGCATAAAACTGCTTGAAATGTGCAAAATTTTTTGTGCATAATCTTGTAACTTTTTAAGCTATCAGCCAGTTTTGCTGACGGGAGGTGTCACACTCCACTAAGGAGCCAAATGGTACACAGCGAAACACATGGATAGAGGCATACTGCCACTAGGGACAAACAAGAAGGTAACCCCTGACACATCCTAAGCAACCCTTAGCTCCCTGACATTCCTAGACAGGTTCTTTCTCCCCTTGCGGTGATCATAATCCTACCCCTGACTTACCCTAAGCACTGCCCTGACTGGTGCACAGGGGAAGAAGAATACTTTCCTTGCTCTAGAAGAAAAAGGGAATTAGACAGATAACGTAAAAGAAAGTTCCAGGCAGCTTTCTCCAGAAACAAGTCGAAAGAGTCCAAAGCATCCTTTCTTTGCATGGCTTACACCGACACCAAGGTACAGCAGGCTATCGCTGGCAATTACCCAAGCAAACAGGTGAGTACTTATGCCAGGAAAGTGGATAAAACAGAACAGCTGAGAAAGACCATGATGGAAAGTCTTAAGAGACAAAATAACAGATTTAATTGTTGCCTCACTAACACAAAATCTGCATGGCTAACAGGACAGCAAAGCTGCTCCAACCAGCGAATGTGTGCAAGTAGCCACACACTGCAACCTTCTTATCCCAAGAATAGGAGATTCCCGTTTCTATCGTGATAGCCCTGTGACTTTACCCTCCCTCCTAAGAGGGGACTCCAGATCTTCAGGATCTAGTTATCTGGGTGTAAAGCATGAAAAGACTGAACCAGCCTAATAGCATGAACATCAGATGCTGGAACCACACATCCTCTCCTCTGGACCGTAACCCTTCCAAAATACTGAAGTGATTGGCATATAAAGTGGGAATCAATAATCTTTGGCTACCTGAACCAAGATTTCGATAGACTACAACTGGTGGAGGCAGAGAAAAAAGGGGAACCAGCACGATCTGAAATTGGCATGCATCATATAAAAAGTGAAAATTCACAAATTTATTCCAACTGTACTATAATAAAAAAAATGAGATTTTTAGCAAATAATTGATCAATTTTTTGAGCCACCCCTGCCAACGTCACGGCAAATCTCAATAGGGGGGGTCCTACTCTACATTCTGTATTTCATGTGCCATGCGGCCTCCTAGATAAAGTTAAAAGCAGAACCATAATGGAGCACACATACCTGCAACCTGTATATAGCCGCTTCCATGTTGCAAAAAAGGCACTTGTGGATAGAGACCAGCCCAGGTCCCAGCATGTGGAGCAAGCCCCACACATACCAGGACTATATCAGAACTGATCCTCCCAGTGCCAACCAGCAACCATTGATAAAGGCGGACCAGATCCAAGAATGGTGCTTAATTAGCATTGCCTGTGGAAAGGGGTGAGGTAACTGAGTCTGAACAGCTACCAACAGGAGGAATATATTGCAAACCAAAATCAGGCGTGCATGGTATGGTGTTGGTCAGACACCAGATTTGTAGCATAACTACGGTCAAAACAGAGAAAAAAGGGGAACCAGCACGATCTGAAATTGGCATGCATCATATAAAAAGTGAAAATTCACAAATTTATTCCAACTGTACTATAATAAAAAAAATGAGATTTTTAGCAAATAATTGATCAATTTTTTGAGCCACCCCTGCCAACGTCACGGCAAATCTCAATAGGGGGGGTCCTACTCTACATTCTGTATTTCATGTGCCATGCGGCCTCCTAGATAAAGTTAAAAGCAGAACCATAATGGAGCACACATACCTGCAACCTGTATATAGCCGCTTCCATGTTGCAAAAAAGGCACTTGTGGATAGAGACCAGCCCAGGTCCCAGCATGTGGAGCAAGCCCCACACATACCAGGACTATATCAGAACTGATCCTCCCAGTGCCAACCAGCAACCATTGATAAAGGCGGACCAGATCCAAGAATGGTGCTTAATTAGCATTGCCTGTGGAAAGGGGTGAGGTAACTGAGTCTGAACAGCTACCAACAGGAGGAATATATTGCAAACCAAAATCAGGCGTGCATGGTATGGTGTTGGTCAGACACCAGATTTGTAGCATAACTACGGTCAAAACAGAGAAAAAAGGGGAACCAGCACGATCTGAAATTGGCATGCATCATATAAAAAGTGAAAATTCACAAATTTATTCCAACTGTACTATAATAAAAAAAATGAGATTTTTAGCAAATAATTGATCAATTTTTTGAGCCACCCCTGCCAACGTCACGGCAAATCTCAATAGGGGGGTCCTACTCTACATTCTGTATTTCATGTGCCATGCGGCCTCCTAGATAAAGTTAAAAGCAGAACCATAATGGAGCACACATACCTGCAACCTGTATATAGCCGCTTCCATGTTGCAAAAAAGGCACTTGTGGATAGAGACCAGCCCAGGTCCCAGCATGTGGAGCAAGCCCCACACATACCAGGACTATATCAGAACTGATCCTCCCAGTGCCAACCAGCAACCATTGATAAAGGCGGACCAGATCCAAGAATGGTGCTTAATTAGCATTGCCTGTGGAAAGGGGTGAGGTAACTGAGTCTGAACAGCTACCAACAGGAGGAATATATTGCAAACCAAAATCAGGCGTGCATGGTATGGTGTTGGTCAGACACCAGATTTGTAGCATAACTACGGTCAAAACAGAGAAAAAAGGGGAACCAGCACGATCTGAAATTGGCATGCATCATATAAAAAGTGAAAATTCACAAATTTATTCCAACTGTACTATAATAAAAAAAATGAGATTTTTAGCAAATAATTGATCAATTTTTTGAGCCACCCCTGCCAACGTCACGGCAAATCTCAATAGGGGGGTCCTACTCTACATTCTGTATTTCATGTGCCATGCGGCCTCCTAGATAAAGTTAAAAGCAGAACCATAATGGAGCACACATACCTGCAACCTGTATATAGCCGCTTCCATGTTGCAAAAAAGGCACTTGTGGATAGAGACCAGCCCAGGTCCCAGCATGTGGAGCAAGCCCCACACATACTAGGACTATATCAGAACTGATCCTCCCAGTGCCAACCAGCAACCATTGATAAAGGCGGACCAGATCCAAGAATGGTGCTTAATTAGCATTGCCTGTGGAAAGGGGTGAGGTAACTGAGTCTGAACAGCTACCAACAGGAGGAATATATTGCAAACCAAAATCAGGCGTGCATGGTATGGTGTTGGTCAGACACCAGATTTGTAGCATAACTACGGTCAAAACAGAGAAAAAAGGGGAACCAGCACGATCTGAAATTGGCATGCATCATATAAAAAGTGAAAATTCACAAATTTATTCCAACTGTACTATAATAAAAAAAATGAGATTTTTAGCAAATAATTGATCCATTTTTTGAGCCACCCCTGCCAACGTCACGGCAAATCTCAATAGGGGGGTCCTACTCTACATTCTGTATTTCATGTGCCATGCGGCCTCCTAGATAAAGTTAAAAGCAGAACCATAATGGAGCACACATACCTGCAACCTGTATATAGCCGCTTCCATGTTGCAAAAAAGGCACTTGTGGATAGAGACCAGCCCAGGTCCCAGCATGTGGAGCAAGCCCCACACATACCAGGACTATATCAGAACTGATCCTCCCAGTGCCAACCAGCAACCATTGATAAAGGCGGACCAGATCCAAGAATGGTGCTTAATTAGCATTGCCTGTGGAAAGGGGTGAGGTAACTGAGTCTGAACAGCTACCAACAGGAGGAATATATTGCAAACCAAAATCAGGCGTGCATGGTATGGTGTTGGTCAGACACCAGATTTGTAGCATAACTACGGTCAAAACAGAGAAAAAAGGGGGAACCAGCACGATCTGAAATTGGCATGCATCATATAAAAAGTGAAAATTCACAAATTTATTCCAACTGTACTATAATAAAAAAAATGAGATTTTTAGCAAATAATTGATCAATTTTTTGAGCCACCCCTGCCAACGTCACGGCAAATCTCAATAGGGGGGTCCTACTCTACATTCTGTATTTCATGTGCCATGCGGCCTCCTAGATAAAGTTAAAAGCAGAACCATAATGGAGCACACATACCTGCAACCTGTATATAGCCGCTTCCATGTTGCAAAAAAGGCACTTGTGGATAGAGACCAGCCCAGGTCCCAGCATGTGGAGCAAGCCCCACACATACCAGGACTATATCAGAACTGATCCTCCCAGTGCCAACCAGCAACCATTGATAAAGGCGGACCAGATCCAAGAATGGTGCTTAATTAGCATTGCCTGTGGAAAGGGGTGAGGTAACTGAGTCTGAACAGCTACCAACAGGAGGAATATATTGCAAACCAAAATCAGGCGTGCATGGTATGGTGTTGGTCAGACACCAGATTTGTAGCATAACTACGGTCAAAACAGAGAAAAAAGGGGAACCAGCACGATCTGAAATTGGCATGCATCATATAAAAAGTGAAAATTCACAAATTTATTCCAACTGTACTATAATAAAAAAAATGAGATTTTTAGCAAATAATTGATCAATTTTTTGAGCCACCCCTGCCAACGTCACGGCAAATCTCAATAGGGGGGTCCTACTCTACATTCTGTATTTCATGTGCCATGCGGCCTCCTAGATAAAGTTAAAAGCAGAACCATAATGGAGCACACATACCTGCAACCTGTATATAGCCGCTTCCATGTTGCAAAAAAGGCACTTGTGGATAGAGACCAGCCCAGGTCCCAGCATGTGGAGCAAGCCCCACACATACCAGGACTATATCAGAACTGATCCTCCCAGTGCCAACCAGCAACCATTGATAAAGGCGGACCAGATCCAAGAATGGTGCTTAATTAGCATTGCCTGTGGAAAGGGGTGAGGTAACTGAGTCTGAACAGCTACCAACAGGAGGAATATATTGCAAACCAAAATCAGGCGTGCATGGTATGGTGTTGGTCAGACACCAGATTTGTAGCATAACTACGGTCAAAACAGAGAAAAAAGGGGAACCAGCACGATCTGAAATTGGCATGCATCATATAAAAAGTGAAAATTCACAAATTTATTCCAACTGTACTATAATAAAAAAAATGAGATTTTTAGCAAATAATTGATCAATTTTTTGAGCCACCCCTGCCAACGTCACGGCAAATCTCAATAGGGGGGTCCTACTCTACATTCTGTATTTCATGTGCCATGCGGCCTCCTAGATAAAGTTAAAAGCAGAACCATAATGGAGCACACATACCTGCAACCTGTATATAGCCGCTTCCATGTTGCAAAAAAGGCACTTGTGGATAGAGACCAGCCCAGGTCCCAGCATGTGGAGCAAGCCCCACACATACCAGGACTATATCAGAACTGATCCTCCCAGTGCCAACCAGCAACCATTGATAAAGGCGGACCAGATCCAAGAATGGTGCTTAATTAGCATTGCCTGTGGAAAGGGGTGAGGTAACTGAGTCTGAACAGCTACCAACAGGAGGAATATATTGCAAACCAAAATCAGGCGTGCATGGTATGGTGTTGGTCAGACACCAGATTTGTAGCATAACTACGGTCAAAACAGAGAAAAAAGGGGAACGAGCACGATCTGAAATTGGCATGCATCATATAAAAAGTGAAAATTCACAAATTTATTCCAACTGTACTATAATAAAAAAATGAGATTTTTAGCAAATAATTGATCAATTTTTTGAGCCACCCCTGCCAACGTCACGGCAAATCTCAATAGGGGGGTCCTACTCTACATTCTGTAATGTCTTTTTTGCAACATAGAAGCGGTTATATACAGGTTACAGGTATGTGTGCTCTATTATGGTTCTGCTTTTAACTTTATCTAGGAGGCCGCATGGCACATGAAATACAGAATGTAGAGTAGGACCCCCCTATTGAGATTTGCCGTGACGTTGGCAGGGGTGGCTCAAAAAATTGATCAATTATTTGCTAAAAATCTCATTTTTTTATTGTAGTACAGTTGGAATAAATCTGTGAATTTTCACTTTTTATATTATGCATGCCAATTTCAGATCGTGCTGGCTCCCCTCTCTCTCTGTTTGGTCGTAGTTATGCTACAAATTCTGGTGGCCGGTCACCACCATGCCATGCACGCCTGATTTTGGTTTGCTATGTATTCCTCCTGTTGGTAGCTGTTCAGATTCAGTTACCTCATCCCTTTCCACAGGCAATGCTAATTAAGCACCATCTTGGATCTGGTCCGCCTTTATCAATGGTTGCTGTTGACACTGGGAGGATCAGTTCTGATATAGTCCTGGTATGTGTAGGGCTTGCTCCACATGCTGGGACCTGGGCTGGTCTCTATCCACAGGTGCCTTTTTTGCAACATAGAAGCGGTTATATACAGGTTACAGGTATGTGTGCTCTATTATGGTTCTGCTTTTAACTTTATCTAGGAGGCCGCATGGCACATGAAATGCAGAATGTAGAGTAGGACCCCCCTATTGAGATTTGCCGTGACGTTGGCAGGGGTGGCTCAAAAAATTGATCAATTATTTGCTAAAAATCTCATTTTTTTTATTGTAGTACAGTTGGAATAAATCTGTGAATTTTCACTTTTTATATTATGCATGCCAATTTCAGATCGTGCTGGCTCCCCTCTCTCTCTGTTTGGTCGTAGTTATGCTACAAAATCTGGTGGCCGGTCACCACCATGCCATGCACGCCTGATTTTGGTTTGCTATGCATTCCTCCTGTTGGTAGCTGTTCAGATTCAGTTACCTCATCCCTTTCCACAGGCAATGCTAATTAAGCACCATCTTGGATCTGGTCCGCCTTTATCAATGGTTGCTGTTTGACACTGGGAGGATCAGTTCTGATATAGTCCTGGTATGTGTAGGGCTTGCTCCACATGCTGGGACCTGGGCTGGTCTCTATCCACAGGTGCCTTTTTTGCAACATAGAAGCGGTTATATACAGGTTACAGGTATGTGTGCTCTATTATGGTTCTGCTTTTAACTTTATCTAGGAGGCCGCATGGCACATGAAATACAGAATGTAGAGTAGGACCCCCCTATTGAGATTTGCCGTGACGTTGGCAGGGGTGGCTCAAAAAATTGATCAATTATTTGCTAAAAATCTCATTTTTTTTATTGTAGTACAGTTGGAATAAATCTGTGAATTTTCACTTTTTATATTATGCATGCCAATTTCAGATCGTGCTGGCTCCCCCCTCTCTCTGTTTGGTCATAGTTATGCTACAAATTCTGGTGGCCGGTCACCACCATGCCATGCACGCCTGATTTTGGTTTGCTATGTATTCCTCCTGTTGGTAGCTGTTCAGATTCAGTTACCTCATCCCTTTCCACAGGCAATGCTAATTAAGCACCATCTTGGATCTGGTCCGCCTTTATCAATGGTTGCTGTTTGACACTGGGAGGATCAGTTCTGATATAGTCCTGGTATGTGTAGGGCTTGCTCCACATGCTGGGACCTGGGCTGGTCTCTATCCACAGGTGCCTTTTTTGCAACATAGAAGCGGTTATATACAGGTTACAGGTATGTGTGCTCTATTATGGTTCTGCTTTTAACTTTATCTAGGAGGCCGCATGGCACATGAAATACAGAATGTAGAGTAGGACCCCCCTATTGAGATTTGCCGTGACGTTGGCAGGGGTGGCTCAAAAAATTGATCAATTATTTGCTAAAAATCTCATTTTTTTTATTGTAGTACAGTTGGAATAAATCTGTGAATTTTCACTTTTTATATTATGCATGCCAATTTCAGATCGTGCTGGCTCCCCTCTCTCTCTGTTTGGTCGTAATTATGCTACAAATTCTGGTGGCCGGTCACCACCATGCCATGCACGCCTGATTTTGGTTTGCTATGTATTCCTCCTGTTGGTAGCTGTTCAGATTCAGTTACCTCATCCCTTTCCACAGGCAATGCTAATTAAGCACCATCTTGGATCTGGTCCGCCTTTATCAATGGTTGCTGTTTGACACTGGGAGGATCAGTTCTGATATAGTCCTGGTATGTGTAGGGCTTGCTCCACATGCTGGGACCTGGGCTGGTCTCTATCCACAGGTGCCTTTTTTGCAACATAGAAGCGGTTATATACAGGTTACAGGTATGTTTGCTCTATTATGGTTCTGCTTTTAACTTTATCTAGGAGGCCGCATGGCACATGAAATACAGAATGTAGAGTAGGACCCCCCTATTGAGATTTGCCGTGACGTTGGCAGGGGTGGCTCAAAAAATTGATCAATTATTTGCTAAAAATCTCATTTTTTTTATTGTAGTACAGTTGGAATAAATCTGTGAATTTTCACTTTTTATATTATGCATGCCAATTTCAGATCGTGCTGGCTCCCCTCTCTCTCTGTTTGGTCGTAGTTATGCTACAAATTCTGGTGGCCGGTCACCACCATGCCATGCACGCCTGATTTTGGTTTGCTATGTATTCCTCCTGTTGGTAGCTGTTCAGATTCAGTTACCTCATCCCTTTCCACAGGCAATGCTAATTAAGCACCATCTTGGATCTGGTCCGCCTTTATCAATGGTTGCTGTTTGACACTGGGAGGATCAGTTCTGATATAGTCCTGGTATGTGTAGGGCTTGCTCCACATGCTGGGACCTGGGCTGGTCTCTATCCACAGGTGCCTTTTTTGCAACATAGAAGCGGTTATATACAGGTTACAGGTATGTGTGCTCTATTATGGTTCTGCTTTTAACTTTATCTAGGAGGCCGCATGGCACATGAAATACAGAATGTAGAGTAGGACCCCCCTATTGAGATTTGCCGTGACGTTGGCAGGGGTGGCTCAAAAAATTGATCAATTATTTGCTAAAAATCTCATTTTTTTTATTGTAGTACAGTTGGAATAAATCTGTGAATTTTCCCTTTTTATATTATGCATGCCAATTTCAGATCGTGCTGGCTCCCCTCTCTCTCTGTTTGGTCGTAGTTATGCTACAAATTCTGGTGGCCGGTCACCACCATGCCATGCACGCCTGATTTTGGTTTGCTATGTATTCCTCCTGTTGGTAGCTGTTCAGATTCAGTTACCTCATCCCTTTCCACAGGCAATGCTAATTAAGCACCATCTTGGATCTGGTCCGCCTTTATCAATGGTTGCTGTTTGACACTGGGAGGATCAGTTCTGATATAGTCCTGGTATGTGTTGGGCTTGCTCCACATGCTGGGACCTGGGCTGGTCTCTATCCACAGGTGCCTTTTTTGCAACATAGAAGCGGTTATATACAGGTTACAGGTATGTGTGCTCTATTATGGTTCTGCTTTTAACTTTATCTAGGAGGCCGCATGGCACATGAAATACAGAATGTAGAGTAGGACCCCCCTATTGAGATTTGCCGTGACGTTGGCAGGGGTGGCTCAAAAAATTGATCAATTATTTGCTAAAAATCTCATTTTTTTTATTGTAGTACAGTTGGAATAAATCTGTGAATTTTCACTTTTTATATTATGCATGCCAATTTCAGATCGTGCTGGCTCCCCTCTCTAACTGGTGGAGGCAACAGTACTTGCTCCAAAGAAGCAATATATGTTTTGAGTAGCAATTGGGGAAACACTTTTTTGGATTTTAAAAGTAGGTGGCAAGGAAAGGTGAAATGCTACTTGATTGATAATGGCGACTATCTTATAGGGGGCCGATGAACTTGGTCCCAGTTTCCAGGAAGAAATCTTTAATTTAATGTTTTTAGTTGACAACCACATCAAATTACCAACACCCACATCCAGACCAAACTTGCTCTTCTTTTTAGCCATACTTTTATTTTTGGAACTCATCACCCTCAAATTATTCACAAAGAGTTTATAGATGAGGAAAGCTGCTCTTTCACAGGAACTCCTGAAGAACGATTTTCATTAAAGGTACAGAATTGTAGATGAAAATCATCTGCCCCATAAAAAGAGGACTTGCCTGTGGATTCGTGAGGTCGGTTATTTACCGCAAACTCTACTAAAGGAAAATAGGAAATTGAATCCTCCTGATTTTCAGAAAAAAAACAAAACACCTCAGATATATATAAAGATTATGATTCACATGATCAGTCTGCCCATTAAACTGTGGGTGAAAAGTATACAAAAATCAGACATGACGGCAACTGAAATTAGATTGATTACGCAATCATATGGGTGGCAAGTTGGCAGCTCCTGACACACTCAGAAAACACACAGGGATCTCATAAAGGACAAAGACATATTTTACTCTTTCAGAAAAACCCTGACAAAGATAACTCTGAAGTGTGGGGTCATTCCCCCTAGTGTCTTTAGAACATCTCCAGAACTTAGAGCAAAACTCCTCAGCTGACTGATCTTCCTGGCAAAGCTGGTGTAGTTTGAATTCAGCCAAGGAAACACGGTTTGGATCTTCATAAACAAGCCCCAGAGCAATGAAAAATTCATCAACCATCTGGAGCAACTGAGACCTGGGTACGAGTGAAAAAGCCAAGGTTTGAGGGTTACCCTCAATCCCCATCCACTGCTCCAGAGAACCTATCTAGTAAAGCCAATTTAGGCTCCGACAGGAATTGCCCAGAAGCAACGACCACTAAACCTGTGGCTGGCACCACAGTATCTCCAAATGCAGATCTGTTGCCTTTAGATATACATTTTACTAGAGCAGCAACAGGGTCCATCATAGACCCAAATAAGGTGTGGCAGTGATAATGTGATGCTCTACTAAGGAGCCAAATGGGGCATGGTAAGACAGAAGGAAAGGGGTTTACTGCCACTGGGGCAAACAGGAAGGTAACCTCTGACACTTACCTTAAGCAACTCTGAGATTCCTGATATCCCTAGATGGGTTCTTTCCCCCTGTGCAGCGATCACAGTTTTACTGCTGACTTACCCTTAGTATAGCCCTGACTAGTGCGCAGGGGAGCAAGGACATTAGTCTTGCTCCAGTGTAAAGACACAAAGGGAATTAGACAGACAAGGGTAAAAGAAACCTCCAGGAAGCTATCTCCAGAAACAAGTCTAAAGCATTTTTTCATTTCATGGCTCACACTTCCACATGGACATCAAGGTAAAGCAAGCTATCACTGGCAATTATCCAAGAGTTTAGTACTTATACCAGAGAAAAATGAACAAAACAAAACAGCTGAGATAGGCTAGGATGGAAAGCCTTAGGAGACAACAGAACAGCTTTAAGTGTTGCAGCACAATAACAAGGGAAATCTGCATTGATAACAGGAAAGAAAAGCAGCACCAATCAGCACACGTATGCATGTAGCCACGTGCTTTCGACATTCTGACCCAAAGAACAGGAAAGGCCACTCTCTGTCGTGATAGCCCCATGATACTAGCATAAAGTTTCCATCTTGTTATCTTTACAGTAGACCCAGCAAGCTTCGATGGCGTGGCTGATAAATTCATCATAATTTACACCACAATTGAATTTGGCACATCTTATTTCAGCACACATTTTGTGAAGACTACAGTACAAAACGCCAGCCTTGATGAATCGTGCCCCATATGTTGAAGTCAAATGTTACATGGCAGGCAATAGGTAATAAAAAATGTACAACAAGAATTGCAGAATTTAATGGTTTTATTAGGCACTTGATTTTACTATTTTTGGTGGCTTAATGAAAAACTCCAAAAGCTCCAAAAATCTCATTTTTCAAGCATTTTTTAATAGGGAAAAAATACTTAAAAATGTATGTTCAAAATTTGTAACAAAGAAAAGAGAAAACAAAATAACAAGAAAACAAGTGTATGTACTGGAAACCTAAAAGGGTTTTGTAAGACATACTGTATATTGATGCTGTGATTGTCTGGGTATCACCTTATGAAGTTATAAGGTTATATGTAAATAACGTCTTGTTCAAGTGAACACGTGATGTAATCTGACTAAAAATATTGTAAATAAATGCTAAAACAATGTACATGTGCACTATAATATAAAATTTACTTGTTGTACATATGTTGAATCTTTTGAGCTTCTTTCAATAATTTCAGTTTTCATGGCAAAGAAGTAAAAAACATCATAACATCCAATTTGTTTCCAGTCAATTTCTTTATATATTCTTTTTATACATCCACAAAACATCCACAAAACAATCAATTCATGGGATAAATATTCATCAATAGTCACCGAAGTGAATAAGGAACGCAGACTCAGCACATACAGTATGCTCCAGTTGGAGGCAGAAATGCTGTAGAAGAGCGGCAGAGACACTGATCTGACACAAAAGAATAAAAGGGTCTTTGTCAGAAAAACTCAAAATTTATTAACAAGGCATACAAAAAGGCAAAAACGTCCAACGTTTCCACCTCTCAGGGATCTTTTTCAAGGACAATTGATCAATACAGAATAGAAAAAATAAAATCAAATACAACATGATTAATTACAATGAATTTGGAAGATGACAATCAATACATGATTATACAATGGGAATAGTATAAAGATAATATCAGTGGTGCAAAAATTAATTTATTTAAACAATCAAGGACCGAGGTTACAGTAACCGGTTCATTAAGAAAGGCTATCTACGGGCCAGAAAACCTCCCAGGTCTCAGCTGCTTTCGTATGCCCCTAAGGGAACACCTTCAGAGTCTGGTCCACGCTTTATTGTGACTTATAATCATGGGTGGGAAAGCCTTGAGAGACACTGGCCAGTCCTTATGATGAATCCAGTGTTGTTGGATTTCCTCACTGCCACCCCCCTTGTGACAGCACGACGTGCTCTTAATCTTAAGGACATCTTAGTTGAGAGCCACTATGTACCCCCTGTCCAGAATCTATTTGATACGAGAGGCCCACTAAGTGGGTGCTATAAATGTGGCCATTGCCTGGCGTGTAAGAATATAGTACGTAGTGGGTCCTTCTCCACCTCAGATGGCTCCAGGTCATTTGATATCAGGAAGTATATCAGGTGTAACACCACATACGTGATATACTATGCACGGTGCCCATGCTCCCTGATCTAAGTGGGGCTCACGTCTCGTGAGTTCCGTGTGAGGGTAAGGGAGCACATTCATGACATTGAGGCGGCAAGAACGGTTGACGACATTACACTTCTTAAAACATTGCCGAGGCACTTTAAGGCATACCATAAGTGCGACCCTTCTTTACTTGAGGTACGGGGCATTGACAGTATCAGTTGAGGTTCCAGGGGTGGTAACCTAAAGAAAAAATTAGCTCAGTGCGAAGCTAAATGGATCCACACCCTGGACACACTGGTACCTAATGGGCTAAATGAGACTATAGGTTTTACCCCGTTCCTCTGAAAGTTATCTTATATATTCATACATTTATTGAGCATAAATTTCTCTTCTCTCAGTTGGTCCCCTTCCTTGTTGCTGGCAGTTTTAACTTAGTTCTGACATTTTTAGGGTTTTAATGTTTTTGTATTTTCATTGTTTTTAACATGCCTATTGTCTTCCCAGTTTCTTTCCCCATTCTCTTTCCCTCCTCCTCCCATTTGCCCCTGTAAATTGTTCTTATAGTGATCCCTGTTTTTTTTTCCTTCCTCTTTCCTTAGTATATACAAATAGCCTGGAGATGTATGCTATATACTTTCCCATTTGAGTGATCTTCTCCTTCGGAATCTGGCTTTGAAATTGAAAAAGAAAGAAAGAAAAATAAAAAGAAATACTGCAGTGATGATGCCATATATTATTATATATGTATATGTATCGCGGTAATATTCTGCCATTCTATTTAAAGCATGTCAGGTTTACTCCTATGTTTTGTATAACACTTATGTGTCCTTGGACACGCCCTGCACCTGCCCCCTCTGGTTGCTGGCGTGTCCGTCGTCGCTATGGTGCCCGCGCATGCGTGGGAGCGGTTTGACGCGTCCCTGCCCCCTTACGCGTGTGCGGTCACCTGACGGTAGGCTCCGCCTGCACTATGACGTTGGTTGACTCGGTGAACCTTGCGCCTGCCCCGTCTGGATGCTGGTGTGTTCTTCGTCGTCATGGTGCCCGTGCCTGTGTGGGAACGGGGTGGCGCGCCCCACCCCTATGCGCATGTGCGGTCACCTTACAGGGGGCTCCGCCCGCACTATGACTTTGGCGGACGCGGTGACGCATCATGAGGAGGGATCAGACGCGGCAGTGTCCGCATTATACACATAAATAATGGAGGGCTGAGGAGGCTCTGCATGCCTCTCCTTCCCTGAAGAAGCTCTGTTGTGTTTTTTTTCCACAGACTGCAAAACGTACGTAGGTAGGATGATGGGGGATTTTCTGTTGGCTAAACTCTGACCATGCACGTGCCACTTTATCTTTGGCCCACACATGGCACTTTGATCAAGCACTTTTTGCACCTTTATGTGAGTTCTTTGTAGGAGTCCCTTCTAGAAATGGTATGGTTCAACCTAAAATATATTGATATAAATAAGAGGTTTTTGTACACTCCTTACTTCTTCTCACATACTTTACTATTACTTGTATGTGCTTTGGCCTATATTAACATACATTTTTGCATGGCTATTTGTTACCCTCATGTCTGTTTTTATCATCCTTGTGTCGCTTTAATTGTTTAAATAAATGCATTTTTGCACCATTGAACTCTCCTTTCTCCTGTTTCATAGTCTTGGTTGAGTGGTAGTAATGGTTGCAGTTACACTGCTTATCTGCCCATTACGTTAAATATGGTTGTCCATTGGAGGTTTCTTTACTTAAAGATAATATCAGGTAACAAATATCGAGTACATGATCAATAGAGAAAGGAGTATCCATTTCTTCCAATACAGAATATAAATCTAGAGAAACACATGGAATGAGAGTAAGTATTAAATCAAGCATGATTAGAAAAAATCACACCTATTGAGATACATGTACAAGTGTTATCTCCACAGGAGGTATATGTTGAACCTTGAATTATATGCCTAAATTTAATAAATAGAAAAGCAAATAATGTGTACAACATAATACAATTAACGGAGTAATTGAAGAAGATATTAAAGGCATACCTTAAGAATAAATAGAGAAGAGCTCAGTCTATCACTGGACTAAACCAGGGTGTTTTTAGTGGCCCAAAAAGAATCTATGGAACATATATATGCTACATATTATGAATTATAATGCAACAAAATGTACGTACAACACGTGTCATAGAGGAATAAAGTGCAGAATGAAGTAGTGATTTACCCGGGTATGGTGAGAGGGTATAGTCACAAAGAAAAATAATGAATGGCGGTAGACACTTGATCTCGAATCACATAATACAATAGTTATATTAATGAAGAAAAAAAAAGAGGTTAAACAAGAGTAAAATATTGTATAAGGTAACGTACCAGACCAGAATTAATTACTTCCAGTGATTACATTAAGTATCAAAGAGTTGATTGTTAGCACAAATTAATTTTATGTATGCCTACAACTTGAGAAACTGAAAGACATGCAATGGACATGAGCAGGGAAAAACAAGGATGAAAAAGGGTTCAAGGACACAAATACCGACATACCACGTGTATAATACGGTGAACCTATTTCAATGGGAAATACAGCATCAAAAAGGTATGTGGCCCATGGGTAATAAGCAGGCAGCTTAAAAAAACAGGAGAAAGAGAAAATAAAAATTATAAAAAGAGGCAATGTGACACATGTCATTGAAATAGACCATAGGTTGTGGTACTATAAGTAAGATGATTATATAGCAAAAATAGTTAGGGCCTTACCTAGAAGGATCTCATAATGTGGGTGAACATACGGCTATAAGGAGCCTGTGAATAATGTAAAAACATATAAAGTTTATGCATGATGGTATACTCACATGTGTTGGCTAAGATAGAATGTGATTCCAGAGCCTGTGGCCTACCTTTGATGATGCAGAAGAGGAAAACTGGGCAGTACATTGGTGGTTCAGCAGGTTTATTTAGACCTGGCAACAATATGCAGGTGTGTGAGGGATCGCCACCATGTCATCATGCATTCCGCAGTGGAACGCACGCTGGTGCTTGTGTAATAGGACAGGGAGGAGTAATTATGGGGACATGCGCTCCACACTGGAACGCACACCTCGCGCATGCGTGTTGGTAATGTGGGAGGCATCAGAGCGTGCGTTCTGAAGTGGAACCCACGCTGGGACCTCTGGGAAGCAGTGAAGGAGGAGAAGGTAATGGAATGCGTTCCACAGCGATGCACAAATACGCGCATGCGTTGTAGGTGGCAGTGGGAACTCTATATGTCATGCATTAGTCTCAAGAACAAGGTGTAGATCAACGCAGAAGGAATGTTGAGTTGGTGATAGAAGACTATGTTTCTTAATGAACCAATCAATGGCCCTAAGACCATCCTCATGTATAAGCTGTTGACATCCATCGTAACTAAAAAACACTGTGGGGGGACAAGACGAAGTTGACGTAATTGTTATAAAAAAATCAGATGTGTCCTTTAAGTAGGATGGTATCTTAGGAATCAAAGGATTCAAAATCCTGTCAACTGTAATGGCGTGTGGGGAAAGGACAAAGTCGAGGCGACTATAGGACGACCTGGGGGAGACTGTAGATTTTTGTGAATCTTGGGAAGTGTGAAATGCAGGAGAAAATGTAGTAAACAAATGCACGTCAGTAAACAATGTTCAATAGAAAATTACACATTTTTATTAATAATATTAAAATGAGAATCCACAACCATAGAACAACCAAAGTCCACATTTAACAGTAAGTGACCTGTGAGGAAGCCATGTAATTGGTTATTTTTAAGAAGCGAAACATACATTAGGTCTCCTGTCTTCTTTTGCTCAGGATAACCTTTGTCCTCTGACTACCGAACACTGTGAGTATATGAGTGATGTATATATGATCATGGTCAACTATTTTTTGTGCACCGTGATATATTTATACCTAATTGGTTAGCATGTGCTGGGGTCTCTGCATTTACTTGGTCATATTTGATTAATCATAGATGGTTATTTGGTCATATTGTCCATTTGCTTGAACCTCCGAGATGCTAGTAGTTAAGGTTCGCTGCTTTAATGTTTTGGTGTACCTACAATAATTTTTCTGACCTTTGATCAGATTGTCCCCCTTTTACTCTCTACATGGGGTATTAAGTCATTACCATCTGACTGTATTTCTAGTCCATTTATTTTATTGGCATCCTGTGCCTTTTCTATGTATTGCTATATACGGATCACTTACTGTTAAATATGGACTTTGGTTGTTCTATGGTTGTGGATTCTCATTTTAATATTGTTATCAATAAAAATGTGTTTATTTTTTATTGAACATTGTTTACTGATGTGCATTTTTTACTGCATTTTATCCTGCATTTCATTAATTGTTCTGGAGTTGTGCTCTGTATATATCATCTTAATTATTTTGCATGGCATTTACCATAGCCATGCTTGTTTGGAATTTTATTTTGATAACTTGGGAAGTGTGTAGAACACTGATGTGATAGGATGTTTTTGAATCAAGAACTCTGCAAGTTTGTTATCGATTATATTTTGTCCCAGGTAAAAATCAACTCTGTCTTTGATAAGGAGTTGAATACGCTATGTAGGATCTCCATTAATGGGCATATAAGTACTGTGATCACTCAACTGGTGTAAAATTTCTGTTACATAATAAATCTTGTCCATGACAACAATAGCCCTGCTTTCATTGGCTGGTTTAATTATGATGTCCTTGTTATTCTTAAGCGCTGAAATGGCTTTATTTTCTTCTGTTGTGATGTTGTGTTTGATATGGAGTTTACTTTCCATGGATGTCTTAAAAATCTCATTAATATCTCTTGAGACCAACGAGAAATATGTCTCTATGGGACGGTATGTCTTGGGAGGGTTAAAACTACTAGGTAATTTCAAGTTGAGTTTTTTAAGAAAAAATGCATCTTGGTTGGGTATGTCAATGGTTGGAGTGGGATCATCCTTGGTGGAAAAATGAGCTTTTAATCTGAGAGTCCTATAGAACCGTTTTACTTCCTGATCTGATATCTCCTGGGATATTTTGCAAATAGATTTATCCCCTTCTATTTTGCAACCATCATGTTGGTTCAGCCTTTTTTCTTGTATATCGATTCATCATAGATTTCCATTATGGTTATCTTATTAGGGATCTTATTTTCACCTTTATATTTTCCTTAATTTTAGTTATTTACTATTCCATCTTTGGTATATATATCTCTCTTGCATGACATATATATTTCCCACTGCCACCTATAATGCATGCGCGTATTTGCATTCCGCTGTGGAACGCATTTGTGTCGCCCCAGGGACATCGATCCAGCTTCAGGGATGCCACCGGGTGTTCTTTTATTATGGCAACCAGGTATGTCAGATTTTGTATGTGTCGTGAAGCCACTCACGCCTTGCGGTCAGGGATATGGATGACCGCCACTGCAGATTTTATGAGCATCTGGGGCTGATGGGGTCTGCAGTCAGATGGTGTGGCCTCCCATGAGTGAGGCAGGCCCCAGGGGCTCAGGTGAATAGGATAGCGGGTCCAGAAATAACTCAGGATCAATCCCAAAGTCTTTCAACTGCTTTTTACTCATTCAGGTGTTGTTACGGTGAGCTGACCCAGGCGATGTTGTGATTAACCAGGTAAGAACCAGGAGCTCCTTCAGGCCAGTCTGAGGGTAACAGGTTAGCTCGCCTTTCTAGCACTTCTGTGTTCGGATAACCCCTGACTTGAAGTACCGTGGGGTCTATCCAGGGAGTCGCAACTGCCTTTTCTCTCCTTTTTGGACTGTTTGCCGGCAGCGTGGACCAGGTGAGATGGCTTTAAGCTTTGTCTCCTTATGGGTCCCTGCGTTGCTGCTGAGACTCGGACTCTGTGTGGTTGGTGAGGTACTTGTAGTTCCCCTCACCGGCAGGTTTAGCAGATAGTTAAAACTGAAGTCTGCTCTAGGGACCTGTTCCCAGTATGTGCCTAGTCACCAGGAGCACCTCTTCTTCTGACTACCCGGTGACCGTTCTCCAGTGCAACTGTCACTACACTGCGCAGGGTCTGACTAGTGTGAGCATGCGTATCCCTTAGCAACCGCCGCTCACCACTACCAGACTGGCTCTCTCCACTCCTTTCCTGACAGCCTCTGCACTTTAGCTCCCAGCCCCTCCGCTACACCTACTGAAAAGAATTGAAGGCTAGCCCCGCTTTGGAGACTACCCAAGGGTCCCCTCTAAAGGTGTGGGAGACCTGGTTGCTATGTGTCTGTGCGCACACACTTCATTCTGGCCTTTAGGATTACCTAGAAGTACTGTCCCAGCATGGGTGCAGTACTCAGTGGTGCCTGACCAGGTCAGGGGCGCCACACATGCCATTACCTTCTCCTCCTTCACTGCTTCCCAGAGGTGTCAGCATGGTTTCCACTTCAGAACGCATGCTCTGACGCCTCCCAGAATACCAACACGCATGCGTGAGACGTGCGTTCCAGTGTGGAGCGCACGTCCTGATAATTACTCCTCCTTGTCCTGTTACGCAAGCGCCAGCATGCGTTCCACTGCAAAACGCACATTGACATGGTGGCGATCCCTCACACACCTGCACATTGTTGCCAGGTCTATATAAACCTGCTGAACCACCAATGTACTGCCCGATTTCCCTCTTCTGCATCATCAAAGGTAGGCCACAGGCTCTGAAATCACATTCTATCTTAGCAGACATGTGAGTATGCCATCATGCATAAACTTTATGTTTTTACATTATTCACAGGCTCCTTATAGCCGTATGTTCACCCACATTATGGTATCCTTCTAGGTAAGGCCCTAACTATTTTTGTTATATAATCATCTTACTTATAGTACCACAACCTATGGTCTACTTCAATGACGTTTCATATTGTCTCTTTTTATAATTTTCATTTTCCCTGTTTCTTATAAGCTGCCTGCTTATTACTCATGGGCCACGATCCTTTTTGATGCCGTATTTCCCATTGAAATAGGTTCATTGTATTATAAACCTGGTATGTCGGTATTTGCGTCCTTGAACCTATTTCCATCTTTGTTTTTCCCTGCTCATGTCCATTGAATGTCTTTCAGTTTCTCAAGTTGTAGGCATACATCAAATTAATTTGCGCTAACAATCAACTGTATGATACTTAATGTAATCACTGGGATTCATTAATTCTTATTTGGTACGTTCCCTTATACAATATTTTCTCCCTTGTCACTATGCCCCTCGGTCGATATTTTTACTAAGTTAGTGGTCGACGATTTCACCCGATTATCGTCAAGACGACATAACGACAATCTTAGTTTTCGACAGAGGTCTGCTCTTAAACAACTGGAAGGATGGAAGGATGTCCTCTTTAAACCAGCAGACAAGGGGGAAATATTGTGATATGGCCCATCGATAGATATGAAAAGGAAGCTTTTCGTCAGCTGAAGAATAGGAACACATACGGGAAATTGGATTATAATCCTATCAACTCCTTTTCCAGAGATCTTTTGGTGATTCTGGAGCGAGCACTGGACAACGATCTGATCACAAAGAAGGTCTTAGAGGGACTTTTTGTTAAATACCCTAAGGTGTCCACCTTTTACCTGCTCCCCAAGATTCACAAAGATGCCAAAAATCCGCCGGGCCGTCCAATTGTGTCTGGATTGGAGGGAATGTGTGACCCAGTTTGTAAGTTTATTGAACTCTACCTGAAAGCCACTGGTGGAGACACTTCCCTCCTATCTAAAAGACACAACGGACATGACCAATAGGATTGATGGCATCTACATGGAATCGGACATGTTGATTGTAACGGCGGATATAGAGTCTCTATACACCTGTATCCACCATGAAGATGGACTCACAGCTGTCCACTTCTTCCTCGGGGCCTCCGGTCGGGACAGCGAGATGTGTGATCCAATACTCCAGCTGCTCCGCTTTATCCTTACCCATTTTTTTTTATGTTTAAGAACTCGTTTTACCTGCAGCAGCGTGGCACTGCGATGGGTGCTGCCTGTGCGCCATCGTATGCTAATCTCTTCCTGGGGTACTGGGAGAGATTCATTTTTGGCGACGATGGTGACCAGGCCGAATCCTATGTGCAGTGCTGGCTCAGGTATATTGATGATTTGTTAATTTTCTGGAGGGGTACGGCGGAGCAGCTCGACTCATTTATGGACCGACTTGGCGTGAATCCTTTTAACATCAAATTAACCTATAAATACAATACTAAACGTATTGACTTCTTGGATGTATTGATTGAGGCTGACGATAATAATTTGATTCAAACAGATGTTTTTCGTAAGACCACATCCGCCAACTCACTCATTCATGTCTCGTCGGCCCATAATGTATCCACTATTCGCGCTGTCCCCACCGGACAGTTCCTGAGGATGAGGAGGATATGTTCGAGGAACATGCTGCGGACCCCATGTCTCGATTCCGGGAGAGGGGATATAGCAATCGTAGTATTAAGAGGGGGTACCTTAGGGTCAAGAATACTCCTAGATCTCAACTCCTCCTTGCTAGACGTGATCATTCTTCGGATGGACCTGGTATTAGATTTATTACAACCTACAATAGTGAATGGCACAACATCCGAGCCATCCTTAATCAACACTGGTCTATCCTTAAGACTGATCCCATTCTGAAGTACTCGATCTCAGACTTCCTACTTATGAGAGCCAGAAGGTCATTGAATTTAAGGGACAAGCTTGTCCGAAGCCATTACGTTGCCCCTATATCAGGGTTTCTCAGTTCTGTATCTCCTCGTGTAGGATGTTTTCCATGTGGCCACTGTTTGGCCTGCCTTAATGTCGCGCATAGCTTTGTTTTCTCATCTGCTGATGGCAAACGGAAATTCCAAATCAGAGATTACATCTTATGTGGTACATCAAATGTGGTGTACTATGCGGTTTGTGGATGTTCACTTATTTATATCGGTCTCACATCTCGTGAACTTTGCATCCGCGTTAGAGAACATGTGCGCGACATTGCTGCGGCCCAAACAGTGGACAATGTTGCCTCCCTAAAGATATTGCCACGTCATTATAAAATACATCATGGATGCAACCCCAAATCGCTATTAGTACGGGGGATTGAGGTCATCCACGGCGGCATTATTGGTGGCAACATCAAGAAAAGGTTGGCCCAACGCGAGACCAGATGGATGGTTACCCTTGGTACAGTTGCCCCTTCTGGCCTCAATGAGACTCTGAGTTTTGCCCCTTTTCTCTGATGTCACCCTGTTCCCCCATGTACTGGGGTTTTTGTTTTTATTCTCCTTTAATGTAACATTACATTGGACTGATTTTAATATGTTATCCTTCTTTCCCCATTTTCATTCTTTTTGCACAGCCTTGACTTCAGCTGATACCCTCATTCCCTGGTCTAAAATTGAATACCATCGTTTACATCCCTATTATGAAATCACACAAGGAATTTGGATTTAACAATGGATTGCTTCAAACAGACATGACTTATATTGTCTTTATGTATAGATTTAGCATGTGTCCATTCCCATAATCTGGTTGTATTACATGTACGCTAGCATCTGTATGGCCTAGCATCTTACCTGCACTTTCTGGCTTGTGTTTTCACTGATGTGCGCTGCCGGCCTTGCTCTCCTCGGCCGTCTCTGATCGGCGTCTGCGCATGTCCGGGTGCTATGGAGAAGCGTCCCTGCTCCCGCACATGCACCGAGGCCGTGACAGCTTGTGGGTGTGTGTGGGTCTGGGAGGCGCTGTGCGCACGTGCGCCGTCTGATCAGCAATGAAATACAGCTGTATGACGGCTATTTAATAACAGCCCTGCTGTGCCTTCACTACTCCCTGATGAAGCAAGATATCACTGAATAGTGAAACGTACGTCGGAGTCTCGTGCATGGGGTAACGTTCCTTGTCATCTACGGACCCATCTGCACTTTATATAGCACTTTCTCCCCGCATTGAATGCAATTCATCTGTGATAGGCCAGTTGTAGCTGGACAGCATGATGAAGGCCCCTTATCCTGACATCATGCTGTCCTGAAACCAATTGGCAAGCCTTACATCAAGCGTCCTGATGATCCATGTCTGGAGAAACGCGTTGAGGCGAGACTGGGGCTATTCTGGGACGCGCACATGAACCCTCCCCACACGATGAGTGTTTGATTTTTGACTAACATGAATGACTAAAACTGGTTGATTTATGATATCACACTTGGTATGCATTGACATTCATTATATATATGGGCAAATTGGCTGTTTATTATGGTTGGCATCTGAGGCCAGGTTTTTGCTCATAATTCTGCACTTTTTTTGCACTATGCACCATTATCTGTCTTTCACTTAACAGGCATACCAAGGTGTGGTTTTGGATATGAAGTGTATGCATTTGTTCTTGGTATTCAAGGGTTTTTGGGGTTATATAGGACCATATATCCATTGTATTGGATTTATCTATTGATCTGTATCTTTACCCCTAGAATCACCAGTGGTACCATATATCCAGTATATTGGATTTATCTATCGGTCTGTATTATTACCCCTAGAATCACCAGTGATATCTGAGGTTGGTCTAAACCTGAGGTTCATGTGCAGCTGTTCTATTTTACCTGTCCACTGTGAATGATTGTACCCTGTGTATAACTCTTAACCCTATCTATTTTTTTCCTCATCTTATTGAGGGATTATTGAGGGTCATTACAGGGACAGCCACCGCCGAGTGGGGGCGCCATTTTCGCAGGTATCAGGGTGCCGACCCCCGCGGTAGGTAGTGGACAGGAGGGAGGGCTATCGTAAAGGGTGAGCATCTTACCTTCCTCCCTTTATTTTTCCCTTTGAAATATTTTGCACAAGGGTTGTGGATTTTAATGAGTATTAATAAAGTACATAATTTTAAGGGTTATATATAGTTTGTTATGCAACACCCCCTTTTTCATATAGTTTTTTTATTTTTGTATTAAAAATAGTGATTATGAAATCAAGTATTTTTAATACAAAATTAAAATCACTGCTTATTTAGTTTTTAGTTAATTCTAATTTCACTGAAGACACTGGGGGCTGCCATGCTGGATTTGCTGTGTGTGTAACGACAGTTAAGGGTGCTTAAAGCGGGCTTTACACACTGCGATATCGGTCCCGATATCGCTAGTGTAGGTACCCGCCCCCATCTGTTGTGCGACACGGGCAAATCGCTGCCCGTGCCGCACAACATCGCCCAGACCCGTCACACATACTTACCTGCCCGGCAACGTCGCTGTGACCGGCAAACCGCCTCCTTTCTAAGGGGGCGGTCCGTGCGGCGTCACAGCGACATCACTGAGCGGCCGCCCAATAGCAGCGGAGGGGCGGAGCTGAGCGGGACGTAACATCCCGCGCACCTCCTTGCTTCCGCATAGCAGCCGGGAGGCAGGTAAGGAGAGCTTTCTCATTCCTGCGGTGTCACACGGAGCGATGTGTGCTGCCGCAGGAACGAGGAACAACCTCGTTACTGCTGCAGTAACGATTTTTGAGAATGGACCCCCATGTCACCGATGAGCGATTTTGCACGTTTTTGCAACGATGCAAAATCGCTCATCGGTGTCACACGCGACGGCATCGCTAATGCGGCCGGATGTGCGTCACCAATTCCGTGACCCCGACGAGTTCGCATTAGCGATGTCGTAGCGTGTAAAGCCCCCTTTACACGCTGCGATCTCGCTAGTGAGATCGCTAGTGAGCGTACCCGCCCCCGTGTGTTGTGCGTCACAGGCAAATGGCTGCCCGTGGCGCACAACATCGCTTACACCCATCACACAGACTTACCTTCCCTGCGACGTCGCT
Source organism: Anomaloglossus baeobatrachus (assembly GCF_048569485.1). Classification (NCBI taxonomy): domain Eukaryota; kingdom Metazoa; phylum Chordata; class Amphibia; order Anura; family Aromobatidae; genus Anomaloglossus; species Anomaloglossus baeobatrachus. The sequence continues at coordinate 302,855,150 of NC_134354.1, forward strand.
GTGGCCGGCGAACCGCCTCCTTTTTAAGGGGACAGTTCATGCGGCATCACAGCGACGTCACACGGCAGTCGTCCAATAGAAGTGGAGGGGCAGAGATGAGCGGAACGAACATCCCGCCCACCTCCTTCTTTCTTCATTGTGGGCGGCCGCAGGTACGAGGATGTTCCTCGTTCCTGCGGTGTCACACAGAGCGATTTATGCTGCCGCAGGAATGACAAACAACCTCGCTACTGACCAGATAACGATTTATGGTAAATGAACGACGTATGGCAGACCAACAAGTTTTGCCTCTTTTGCGATCATTTAAGGTCACACATAGGTGTTGCACGCTGCGATGTTGCTAACGACGCCAGATGTGCATCACAAACACTATGACCCCGACGATATATCGTTAGCGATGTCGCAGCGTGTAAATGGCCCTTTACTCACTTATGGCAGCCCCTGTGCATAGAGAACAGTGGTCAGGATCTGACCCCATTTAGTAATGTTACAGTAGGCGTCTGCTGTGACCTCGACGCGCCCCCTGGGCTGTCCAGATCACAGCAGAGGGAGGAGATCGGCGCCATCATTGTGGAGCTCACAGCTATGCTGTTTGCTCCACTTTACCCCTGTCAACCACCGGGATGTGTGAGTACGGACTGCCTACCATCCCTTCCCCCCGCCATTACCGTCTCCAATGATACCCCCTCCCTCGCCTCTACCCAGCCCCCGCTCTGCCTGCCGTTGCTGTGTGTATGTTAGTGTGCCTCTGCATGTGAGTACCGGCGCCCCTCCCCCCACCACCGCCGCTGCTACCGTCTCCAAAAACACCCCCGCTCAACCCCCCCCTTCCTCCTGCCACCTGTCGGCCTGTGCGTGAACCGGTGATACTGTATGCAGGGCTGTGTATCTAATCCTATCCTGTGATACTGTCTGCTGAGCGCTGTATCTAATCCTATCCTGTCTGCTGAGCCATGTATCTAATTCTATCCTATGTGATACTGTCTGCATAGCCGTGTATCTAATCCTATCCTGTGTGATACTGTCTGCTGAGCCGTGTATCTAGTCCTCTCCTGTGTGATACTGTCTGCTGATCTGCTGAGCCGTGTATCTAATTCTATCCTGTGTAATACTGTCTGCTGAGCCGTGTATCTAATCCTATCCTGTATGATACTGTCTGCTAAGCCGTGTATCTAATCCTGTCCTGTGTGGTACTGTCTGCTGAGCTGTGTATCTAATCCTGTCCCGTGTGATACTCCAGCTGTCCTTGGTGACACTTTAGACATTTCTGGTCACCAACAAAATGGCTCCGCACTGTGTCCCTACATTTTATTCTTTCTTATCCTTTGGAAACACTCAGGTTGGGAGGGGGAGGTGACATCACACATAGGAGAGCAGATTCTGCCCACTTTACTGCAGCTGTAATTCAGGCTATTTCTACAGTGGGATTTCTGTAGGATTTCAGCAGCTGCTCCCCCTAGTCTTTAACAATGAAAAATATAAAACTTTTTAATTTTTTTTTATATTTTTCTCAATTAAAAACAAATAATAATATTTAAACAAAACATAAAAATATTCATACTTTACATTTTTTCAGTTATTGAATTTATTTTTTTTTTACGACACCTTCCCTTTAAGGTATGCCTTTAATATCTTCATGAATTACTCCATTAATTGTATTATATTGTACACATTATTTACTTTTCTATTTATTTAATTTAAGCATATAATTCAAGGTTCAACATATACCTCCTGTGGAGATAACACTTGTACATGTATCTCAACAGGTGTGAATTTTTCTGATCATGCTTGACTTTGTACTTACTCTCATTCCATGTTTCCTTAGATTTATATTCTGTATTGGAAGAAATGGATACTCCTTTTTCTATTGATCATGTACTCGATATTTGTTACCTGATATTATCTTTATACTATTCCCATTGTATTATCATGTATTGATTGTCATCTTCTACGTTCATTGTAATTAATCATGTTGTATTTTATTTTACTTTTTCTATTCTGTATAGATCAATTGTCCTTGAAAAAGACCCCTGAAGGGCCTTTTGCCTTTTTTGGTGTGCCGAAGGTAATCCAATCTACTATTGTCTGTTTTGCTTCTTGGTGCCCTTTCTTATAGTTGAGCAAGATTTTGTACACATAAATAACTGATCTGACACTGACTGGACGATCCAAGGTTTGAAAATTATTGCATGGATTACCATAGGTTGAGTATATGTTTAAAAAAATTATTTATCTTAATAGCTTCAGTCTTCCAAAGATTCAAAGCGAATAAAAGAAGAGACCTGACTATTCTTCCGGAACCTTCTGCAAGGATGCCACTCATTAATTAATTCAATATGCTTTTTTTTCCTTTTTTTTTTTTAAAAAAGACGTTGCAAAAAAACTACCTAAAAACAGTAAAACAGATGCTTCAGGACGAAAGATGCTGGCGTGCTCTGAAGTGTCTTCCTCCTGAAAACATCTGAATGATGTCATATTCATTAAATCTTAATGGTCATACTCTGCCTCCATCCACAACCTGCCAAAGCTGAATAATGGCCAAACCTCCACTCTAGAAGACTATGATCAAAACCTATAGATTCATTAAGATATCTGTAAACTGAGGGGGTTGTGTATGAGAAAATTCAGCCCTTCTTTAAATTTTTAGATCCATTTATTCATCCAAGGCGTGTTTTTCTCATATGCAAAAGAAAAACGCACAAAAAAAGACATTTTGCAACCTTTTCTTGCCCACTAAGCAGTAAAAACAGACAGCACCCGGATGACACATGGATTCTCAAATCAGATAAAAAAAACAGAAGAGTGTTTTTTCTTTCTTTGCAGAAAGCAAAATAGTTAACCTGCCAATAGATATAATGGGTACACGCTTATTGATCTGTTACAGATAGTACAGTGCTCATATGAAGCACAGACTGCCATGGACAGGCTATTGACCAACTGGTGGTCATTTAACATTGCTCATCTCAGAGCGGAAATGGACTGTTAGGCTATCTGTTCACGACTTCTTTTTCAGGCTGTCGGACCAGACACATTTTTAAGAGGAAATGCCAGCATTTTCCAATTCCAGATACTTTAGCCTAATCCATAATTTGCAACTTTCTAAAAGTCGCAAACTTTGTTGTAAGTTCACTCCAGTCCCCACCTGGTGTTTTTTGAGTATGTCGATATTGTGGTGAATTTTGTGCTGCTTTCAGTACCAATGTTCACAGAAAGAGATCTAGACAAGAAAAGGGCCCATTTTTATTCTACTCCAAATTTATGACTCGCATGAGCCATTTTTATGAATATGGTACCAGAAACAGCAACTAATGCCACAAGACAAAAACGTGACTAAAACTTTAAAATTTTAAGTTTCTCCTAATGTATTGTTGTTTACTTCATTTGTTAGGTCCTGACTAGAGTTAGTCAATGTTCGATTTGAACGGATCGCCAATTTCAAATTCGAGGGATTTTGGGAGGTGTTCGAGTCGTTCGATGAACTCAAACGATTTGCTTCAAGTTCGGCAGTTCGAGTTACCGTTCGATAACGGCTCGATCAGCAAAAAGCGTAGCTAGTTACTAGCTGGCTTTTCACTGTATTACTGTGAGTTACTGTTAATAATGATATTATCAAAATTCAGCGTATAGTGGGCGGGGGGGACGGGGTTTAGATCAGTGCTGCTGAGTGCTGAAAGAATGGCGATTGCCATTTTTTTTTTCCTAACCGCGTGTACAGTGGGGTGGGCAAGGCTGTTAGCCAATCACAGACACACACACACAGCAAAATGGATTTTTGTCAGACAAGCAAGGGCATGTGTCATAGGCTGTGCATGTCACATGTCTTTGCCCTAGAAGACCCAGACATTTTCCCCTTCGCCGCCATTATCTCTCTGCTGCGGGTGGGTGACAGTCACCGCTCCTGCTCCCGCTGCTGCTGTGTGCGCTATAAACATACACTACAATCTACACATCGCTTTAGGGATTAGGGACTACTTGTAATTTCAGCCCTTTTCAGGGCTACATTACAGCCGTTCATAGCCATTGTTGATAGGCAGGTCTGTGCCAGTGCTGTGCAGGGGTTTATATCACAGTGTCTGGCTAAATCAGCTCAGGCAATTCCTTGGGGCATAGTTTCTATTATCAGGGATATAAAGTGAGGCTTCCTCTGCTGACAAGCAAGGTACAGCACCTGTGCATTGCACACCACGTGTCCATTTTTGCTACGCAATTTTTATTGCAAAAAGTGCTGCCATTTTTAGGGCCATACTTTCATTGTCTGGGATACTACGTTAGGGTTCCTCTGCTGACAATTTTGCTATACCACCTCTGCATTGTACACCACCTGTCCATTTTTGCTACGCAATTATAATTGCAAAAAGTGCTGCCATTTTTAAGGCCATACTTTCATTTTCTTGGATATTACGCTAGGGTTCCTCTGCTGTCAAGCAAGCTACACCACCTGTGCATTGTACACCACCTGTCCATTTTTGCTACGCAATCTTAATTGCAAAAAGTGCTGCCATTTTTAGGGCAATACTTTCATTGTCTGGGATACTACATTAGGGTTCCTCTGCTGAAAATTTGCTATACCACCTCTGCATTCTACACCACCTGTCCATTTTTGCTACGCAATTATAATTGCAAAAAGTGCTGCCATTTTTAAGGCCATACTTTCATTTTCTTGGATATTACGTTAGGGTTCCTCTGCTGTCAAGCAAGCTACACCACCTGTGCATTGTACACCACCTGTCCATTTTTGCTACGCAATCTTAATTGCAAAAAGTGCTGCCATTTTTAGGGCAATACTTTCATTGTCTGGGATACTACATTAGGGTTCCTCTGCTGACAATTTTGCTATACCACCTCTGCATTGTACACCACCTGTCCATTTTTGCTACGCAATTATAATTGCAAAAAGTGCTGCCATTTTTAAGGCCATACTTTCATTTTCTTGGATATTACGTTAGGGTTCCTCTGCTGTCAAGCAAGCTACACCACCTGTGCATTGTACACTACCTGTCCATTTTTGCTACTCAATTTTAATTACAAAAAGTGCTGCCATTTTTAGGGTCATACTTCATTGTCTGGGATACTACGTGAGGGTTCCTTTGCTGTCAAGCTAGCTACACCACCTGTGCATTGTACACCACCTGTCCATTTTTGCTACGCAATTTTAATAGCAAAAAGTGCTGCCATTTTTAGGGCCATACTTTCATTGTCTGGGATACTACGTTAGGGTTCAGCTGCTGACAATTTTGCTATACCACCTCTGCATTGTACACCACCTGTCCATTTTTGCTACAAAATTTTAATTGCAAAAAGTGCTGCCATTTTTAGGGCCATACTTTCATTGTCTGTGATAGTCAGTGTTGGTTCTTCAGCTGTCAATAAAGCTAGACCACCTCTGCAATCTACACCACCTCTCCATTTTTGCTACGACATTTTAATTGTCCAATTTGTTCACAAACAAAATGAGTGGCAAAAGGACAGATGCTGGTGGAAAGGGGAACAGGAGTGTTGGAAAGGGAAAAAAGTTTCTGTCCGTGGGGTACGTGGTAAAGCAACAGTAACATCTGCTGAAGAAAGGCCATCTTCCAGCAAAAGTAAGATGTCTACTACTTTCTGTGGACAATCTGATGTGATCCCTTTTTTACGGAACCAAACTCTACCAAAGGTAGATGATGCACAAAAAAAGCACATGCTTGAATGGATCTCAAGTGCTCCATCAAGTGGCCTCCCCTCCACCTCAACTTCAACATCCCAAAGATTCCAGTCCTCTGAGTTGTCACCCCAATCGCACTGGCTTTCTAACAGCTCTCAAGTCTCCACCCGCCCTGCAGAGTATGGGGTAACAGAGATGGTTGAGTCTGCAGAGCTGTTCAGTCACACTATAGCCTGGGAATCACAGGTCTGCTCCAAAGCTACAGTGAGTCCAGACCAGGAAATGATCTGCAGTGATAGCCAGAAGCTTTGTGAGTCACATTCAGGTTCTGATGAAGAAGTTTCTGAGCATAATGTAGACCCTCATTCCCAAACTGTAACTTCTCTTGGTGGAGACAATGAGGAACATTCTGATGACGATGAGACTCAGATAGCTGATTGGAATGACAACTTAACTATTCGTTCACGGCAGGAAGAGGTTAGCTCTGAGGACGAGGGGAGTGCAAACACACAGGGTGATGATGAGGTTGTAGATCCCACTTACTGTCAACCCACAGTCAGGCACTCAATGAGGTCAGCAGAGGTGGTGGAAGAGGATGCGACTGACGACGAGGTTAGCTTGCGCCTTCCTGGACAGAGACAAATTACTGGAAGCACGTCAACAACTGCATCCTCAGCCACAACTCTGCCTCTGAGCACAAGTAGGGGTGACTCTGCAGGTCGCATAGGCTCTAAGCCTTGCCTAACCTGGTTCTTTTTTGACATCGCAAAGGATCTCCCAACTCATGTCATCTGTAAGATTTATAGCCAATCTGTAAGTAGAGGCCAAAACCTCACTAATTTGACTACTTCGTCCATGAACCGTCACATGGATATCAAGCATAAGTCCCAGTGGGAAGCTCACTGTGCTACAATGCGGCCTAGCGGAGCGTGAAAACCACTGTCTGCACTAGAGATAAGTGAACCGGCCGCGGTTCGGCTCGCCGAACGGAGGTCTGGTTCGAGTTCGGTTCGGCGAACCACTCGAACCCCATAGGAAACAATGAGAAGCAATCACAAACACATAAAAACGCATTGTAAATTTACACATACAGTTAATAAACATTGCCATAACACTTACCTGTCTCCGGGATGCGTCCTGCACTCTGTCTTCCGCAGCTTTTCCATCGGTAATCGCTGCATCCTTCGGGAAAACCAGCAGTGATGCAGGACCTATCGTGACGTCAAAATAGCCATGTGACCAGTCACGTGTCTATTATCTCATTGGCTACAGACTGGTCACAATACCATGACGCCTCATGCTAGGACCTGTCATTGCATTACTCTGTTACACGGTGCACGTTTGCATATCGTCGTGTACCGGCGACATGCTCTAGCACATGGTCGACTCCCCGCTCTTCTTCCCCGTTCCCTTAAGGTACCGTCACACTAAGCGACGCTCCTGCGATCCCACCTGCAACCTGACCTGGCAGGGATCGCTGGAGCGTCAGTACACGGGTTGCTGGTGAGCTGTCACACAGGCAGATCTCACCAGCAACCAGTGACCAGCCCCCAGCCAGCAGCACGCGTGGAAGCGATGCTGCGCCTGGTAACTAAGGTAAATATCGGGTAACCAACCCGCGTGAGAGCGGCGGACGCTGGTAACGAAGGTAAATATCGGGTAACCAAGGGAAGGGCTCATTGGTTACCCAATATTTACCGTAGTTACCAGCGTCCGCAGAAGCCGGCTCCTGACTGGCCGGTCAATAATGGAGATCACCATTGTCATAGCAACGCGCTTGCTAGCGGTGACGATGACGTCCCGCTACCAGCACACAGCGGCACCGGAATAACGTGATCGCAGCAGCGTTTCTATGGCAACCCGTGCCACCGCTTACAGCCGGGAGCCTGTGGTCACTCTCACAGAGTGATTTCTGCATGGAGCACAGCGTCTTCCCCCATGCAGCTATGCTGTCTGATGGAGAAGACAGAGCTGCATGTGTTGAATAGAGATGAGCGAACTGGCCGTGGTTCGGCTCGAGTTCGGTTCGCCGAACGGAGGTCTCGTTCGATTTCGGTTCGTTGAACGTTCGACGAACCAAACTCGAACCTATAGGATATAATGGGAGGCAATCACAAACACATAAAAATGCATGATAAATGTACACAAACAGTTAATAAACATTGCCATAACACTTACCAGTCCCCGCGATCCCTCCTGCACTCTGTCTCCTACCGCTATCCCATCCGATGATCGCTGAATCCTCCCGGTGACCATCACTGCCAGCAGTGATGCAGGACCTATCGTGACGTCAAAATAGCCATGTGACCAGTCACGTGGCTATTATCTCATTGGCTACAGACTGGTCACATGACTATGACGCGTCATGTAGGACCTGCGAGTGCATCTCTCCGGTACACGGTGCACATTTGTGTATCGCCGTGTACCGGCGACATGCTCTAGCACACGGTCGACTCCCTGTTCCGTTAGGGACCGGCTGACACAGCCGGTCATTAACGGAGATCACCGTTGCCATAGCAACGCAGTTAGCGGTGACGTCACCGCTAACCGCGGCTCCGGGAGCACCGTTGCTATGGTAACACGTCTGTCAGCGTTACCGCTGACAGCCAGCAGCACTGATCATTCACGGAGTGAAGGCTGCACGCTGCTTCCCGTGCAGCCTTCACGGAGTGAAGGCTGCACGGGGAGCAGCAGCGTCTTCCCCCATGCAGCAGTGATGGAGCAGAGCTGCATTTGTTGAACGAGAAAGACAGAAGACCATGGATCGTGGAGGGCTGACGGGGGTAATAAAGATGGAGTCTCTAATGTGTCTGTGTATTTATTTCTATTAAAGTATTTTTTCTCTGTGTGGTGTTTTTTTTTAACCCTTTATTGGAGATTCTTAATGGCCGGGTCAAACGTGCCTGACATTAAGAATCTCAGGCTTAATACTGGCTAGTAAAACAAAGCCAGTATTAACTCATGATTACCCAACAAGCCACCCGGCTCCAGGGCTGTTGGAAGAGTTGGATACAGCGCCAGATGATGGCGCTTCTATGAGAGCGCCATTTTCTGGGGCGGCTGCGGACTGCAATTCGCAGCAGAGGCGCCCAGAAACCTCAGGCTAACCTGTGCTGCGGATTCCAATCCCCAGCTGCCTAGTTGTACCCGGCTGGACACAAAAATGGGGCGAAGCCCACGTCATTTGTTTTTTAATTATTTCATGAAATAAGTGAAATAATTAAAAAAAACGGGCTTCCCTATATTTTTGGTTCCCAGCTGGGTACAAATAGGCAACTGGGGGTTGGAGGCAGCCCGTGGCTGCCTGCTGTACCTGGCTAGCATACAAAAATATGGCAAAGCCCACGTCATTTTTTTGGTGGGCAAAAAACTTCTGCATACAGTCCTGGATGGATATACCAAGTAGTCTACAGACAATTGTTAGCGCTTGACCCCAATAACGATTAAATCTGCAGCTAGGTTTGCAGGCAAAAAATCCCCTTTAATTTGCCTGGAATCAGAAATGAATTTTAATTGAGATTTTTTAAAATAAAAAATCCCCAATAAACCAGCACTGATAAGAGGTTTTTTTTATTAATATGTTATACTTTTTATTGCTATCCTTGTTTTAGACACAAATTTATTCAAAACAATTCACACAATAGAACAAGGAAAAAGAAAGAAGAATAAACCACATATGGTAGAAATAAAAATAAAAGTAAAAATAAAGAATAAGTAATTGATAGTGCAGCAAACAGATACCAGGTGTCTGGTTGTAGTACCCCGGCCGGTAGTAGAGCACTTATTAAATCTAGTATAGTATATTAAGTGATGCTTCAAGGCATATGATATTTAATGCCAATTGAAACTATCACTGCAATATGATTTTTCAGATACCTGGAGAGTTTTTTTCAATCCATAAGCAAAAAGGTTTTTAATAGAGGCTTAAATTATAAGCAGCAATTTCAGCGTTCCAAGTGCCTTTAAATGAATTTGAAGAAACTGCACTTCAGGATTGTAGTGAGGATGAGGTGCCCCAGCTCATCAAGTGTTCCAATAGGAGTTTACCTGCAGTCAAGTTCAGGCAGCAATTTCAGCGTTCCAAGTGCCTTTAAATGAATTTGAAGAAACTGCACTTCAGGATTGTAGTGAGGATGAGGTGCCCCAGCTCATCAAGTGTTCCAATAGGAGTTTACCTCATCCTCACTACAATCCTGAAGTGCAGTTTCTTCAAATTCATTTAAAGGCACTTGGAACGCTGAAATTGCTGCCTGAACTTGACTGCAGGTAAACTCCTATTGGAACACTTGATGAGCTGGGGCACCTCATCCTCACTACAATCCTGAAGTGCAGTTTCTTCAAATTCATTTAAAGGCACTTGGAACGCTGAAATTGCTGCCTGAACTTGACTGCAGGTAAACTCCTATTGGAACACTTGATGAGCTGGGGCACCTCATCCTCACTACAATCCTGAAGTGCAGTTTCTTCAAATTCATTTAAAGGCACTTGGAACGCTGAAATTGCTGCTTATAATTTAAGCCTCTATTTAAAACGTTTTTGCTTATGGATTGAAAAAAACTCTCCAGGTATCTGAAAAATCATATTGTAGTGATAGTTTCAATTGGCATTAAATATCATATGCCTTGAAGCATCACTTAATATACTATACTAGATTTAATAATTGCTCTACTACCGGCCGGGGTATTGCAACCAGACACCTGGTATCTGTTTGCTGCACTATCAATTACTTATTCTTTATTTTTACTTTTATTTCTATTTCTACCATATGTGGTTTATTCTTCTTTCTTTTTCCTTGTTCTATTGTGTGAATTGTTTTGAATAAATTTGTGTCTAAAACAAGGATAGCAATAAAAAGTATAAAATATTAATAAAAAAATCTCTTATCAGCGCTGGTTTATTGGGGATTTTTTATTTTAAAAAATCTCAATTAAAATTCAGTCCTGGATGGAGTATACTGAGCCTTGTAGTTCTGCAGCTGCTGTCTGCTCTTCTCCATACAGACAGACAGCAGCTGCAGAACTACAAGGCTCAGCATACTCCATCCAGGACTGTATGCAGAAGTTTTTTGCCCCCTGAAAAAATTATGTGGGCTTCGCCATATTTTTGTATGCTAGCCAGGTACAGCAGGCAGGTACGGCTGCCCCCAACCCCCAGTTGCCTATTTGTACCCGGCTGGGAACCAAAAATAAAGGGAAGCCCTTTTTTTATTATTTCATGAATTTCATGAAATAATTAGAAAACAAATGACGTAGGCTTCGCCCCATTTTTGTGTCCAGCCAGGTACAACTAGGCAGCTGGGGATTGGAATCCGCAGCACAGGTTGGCCTGAGCTTTCTGGGCCCCACTGCTGCGAATTGCAGTCTGCAGCCGCCTCAGAAAATGGCACTTTCATAGAAGCGCCATCTTCTGGCGCTGTATCCAACTCTTCCAGCACCTGCCTGCTATACCTGGCTAGCATACAAAAATATGGCGAAGCTCACGTCCTTTTTTTGTAGTTTTTTGGCAAAAAAAATAAAAAATGCTTCCCTGGATTTTCCATTGCCAGTGAAGGTAACACCAAGCAGTGGGGGTTAGCAGCCAGTAGCTGCTTGGATTACCCTTAGCTAGCAATACAAAAAATGCAGCAGGAGCCCATATATATTTTTTTTAATTATTTATTTAAATAACTAAAAACAAAATGGGCTTCCCTGTATTTTGATTGCTGGACATCACAGTGCTGTAAAAATAAATCTTTAAAAAAAATGACGTAGCGCTCCGCGGTATTTTTGATTCTCAGCGCAGATAAAGCAGAGAGCTATGGGTTGCCACACCCATCTGCCTGCCGTTACCTTGGTTGGCAATCAAAATACAGGGAAGCCCATTAATGTTTTCTATTTAAAAAATAGTTAAAAAAAAAATGACGTTAAGTCCCCCCATTTTTGATAGCCAGCTAGTGTAAAGCAGACGGCTGTAGCCTGAAAACCACAGCTGGCGGCTTTACCGTGGTTGGGGATCCAATGTGGAGGTCCCCCCAGGCTCTTTTTTTTATAATTATTTTATAAATATTAATAATTACTAGTGATGAGCGAGCATGCTTGTAACTACTCGGTACTCGCACGAGTATCGCTGTACTCGGGCTGCTCGGCGGGGACCGAGTAATCTCGCGATACTCGTGCTATACTCGTGGTCTTCATTTCTGCATGTTGGCGCTCTTTTGAGAGCCAGCCCTCATGCAGGGATTGGCTGGCAGACCACTGCAATGCCACAGCCCTGTTAGTTGTGGAATTGCAGTGATTGGCCGGCCTGCACAGCGTGACCGAGCCTTTATATCGGCCGGCGCGCTGTGCTCTGCTCACAGCTATCCAGACTGTCAGTGCAGGGAGAGTGTCGCTGATTCAGGGAAAGCTTTGCGGCCCTTTATAGCTTTTTCAGTTGCAGGGCTGCAAACAGTGTGACCAAAAGTCCTTCTCAGGACTATTCTAGTTGTATACAGGCAGGCAGGGTATAGCCAGGTCGGAGTACAGTAGCAGAGTCCTTCTCAGGACTATTGTTGCTATATACAGGCAGGGTATAGCCAGGTCTGAATACAGGCTAGTGACCAAAAGAGTCCTTGTCAGGACTATTGTACCAGTATACAGGCAGGCAGGCAGGCAGGGTAGTGGTGACCGTATACCAGCCTTCATCATATCTGGGGCTGGTGTACACAGTGTAAAACAGTCCAGATAGTGTCTGACTTGTCTGTAATTGTCGCTCCCCAAAAAAACCTGTTAGGTTCTTATTGCGTCCGTGCTTGGTTTTTAAAACCGCACGTGTGTGCCTGTTGGTGGCAGCGTACAGGTGCACTTGTGTGCAATTTCCAGAAACGTTGATATAACGCACAAGTAGTGAATATACACATCAGCAGTGCACAGCATTGCAAAATGCGCAAGGGCATTGGCAAGGAACAAGGAAGTGGACGTGATGGTGGTGCAGGCAGAGGCCGAGGTCGTGGGCAAGCTCTAATTTCGCCACAACAAAGGGCCACATCTAGTCGCTCGCACGTCCTGTCCCAAATTCTTGGGGACCGCAGCAGTACACCGCTCTTGAACCAAGACCAGTGTCAACAGGTTGTTAGTTGGATAGCAGATAATGCTTCCAGTCAGATTGGCACCACCACAAACACTCTGTCTTCCACACGGTCAAGTGTCAGTAGCCGTGATACTGCACCGCACATTTCTGAACCTGATCCTCCTTCCTACCACCAGGCTGAGTACACGTCCTCCTCGGACATTAATGATCCCACACTTGGACACTCGGAAGAGCTGTTCACGTTTCCATTCACACATTCTGGCCTCTCGCCAGCTCATATTGAAGTGGGTCATGAGGAGATCGTCTGTACAGATGGCCAAATATTTGAGCAGCCACGTTCTCACGAAGTTGACAACGTGTCTCAACAAGTGGTGGACGATGATGAGACACAATTGTCAGGAAGTCAGGAGGAGGAGCAGGGTGCGGAAGAGGAAGACGACGTGGTGGATGATCCAGTAACTGACCCAACCTGGCAGGAGGATATGCAGAGCGAGGACAGCAGTGCACAGGGGGAGGGAGGCGTAGCATCACAACAGGCAGTAAGAAGCAGGGTGGTGGCCCCAGGCAGAAGTCAGGCAACCGTTCCCCGGAACAACACGACGACACAAGGTGCCTGTACAAATGTTAGGTCTTTCCGAGTCTGGCAGTTTTTTAAGTTGGATCCAGATGATTCAAAAAAGGCCATTTGCAACACCTGCCGTGCCAGCATCAGCAGGGGTACCAAAACTAGCAGCCTGACCACCACCAGCATGATCAGGCACATGTCAGCCAAGCACCCGACTTTGTGGGAAGTACAACAGAGTCGAGGAGCAGTGCTTGCTGATGTCACTGCTACGTCTTCGCTGGTTGTGCATGCGAGCCAATCCTCTGTCCATGCTGCCTGCGAACAAGCCTCCTCCACTCCTGCACCTGGAGTTGCCTACGCAGAAAGAACACCATCATCAAGCACGTCCTTGTCCCAGCGCAGCGTTCAGTTATCCATTCAGCAAACCTTTGAACGCAGGCGCAAATACACTGCCAACACCCCACATGCCACAGTTCTAAATGCTAACATTTCGCGACTGCTTGCGCTGGAAATGTTGCCTTTTAGGCTGGTGGAGACAGAAGCATTCCGTGACCTGATGGCGGCAGCTGTCCCACGTTACTCGGTCCCCAGCCGCCACTATTTCTCCCGGTGTGCCGTCCCCGCGTTGCATAACCACGTGTCACAAAACATCACACGTGCCCTGAACAACGCTGTTTCACCCAAGGTCCACCTAACCACAGACACGTGGACAAGTGCTTGTGGGCAAGGCCGCTACATCTCGTTGACGGCACACTGGGTTAATATTGTGGAAGCTGGGACCCAGTCTGAGCGAGGGACGGAACACGTCCTTCCCACACCAAGGTTTGCAGGCCCTACCTCAGTCAGTGTTTCACCCACACTCTACAGCTCCGGAATGTCATGCTCTTCAGCCTCCTCCTCCTCCTGCGCATCCTCATCCACTGTGCCCTCCGCACCAGTCACAAGCTGGAAGCACTGCAGCACTGCCTCGGCGAAGCGGCAACAGGCTGTGCTGAAGCTAATCTGCATAGGTGACAAACCCCACAATGCAGAAGAGCTGTGGACAGCTCTGAAACAGCAGGCAGATCACTGGCTCACACCTCTGAACCTAAAGCCAGGAAAGGTCGTGTGTGACAATGGCCGGAACCTGGTGGCGGCTTTGAGGCGAGGCCAGCTGACACATGTTCCATGCGTGGCCCATGTGCTCAACCTCGTGGTTCAGCGGTTTATAAAGTCATACCCAGAGCTGTCTGATCTGCTGGTAAAAGTTCGCCGCCTGTCTGCACATTTTTGAAAGTCACCTACTGCTTCAGCCGGCCTTGCCGGCTTTCAGCGCCGTTTGCATCTTCCGGCTCACAGACTGGTGTGTGATGTCCCCACGCGTTGGAATTCAACTCTGCACATGTTGGTCAGGATATGTGAGCAGAAGAGGGCAGTTGTTGAGTACCTGCATCACCTAAGCCGTCGGGAAATGGGTCAAACTCCACACATAACACCTGAGGAGTGGAGATGGATGTCAGACCTATGTACCATCCTCCAAAACTTTGAGGACTCCACCAAGATGGTGAGTGGTGATGACGCCATTATTAGCGTCACCATACCGCTACTCTGCCTTCTAAAACGGTCTCTGCTGAAAAACAAACATGATGCATTGCAGGCGGAGCGCGATGAGTTGCAGCAAGAAACAGTAGTGGGTGTGGGTGATAACACACAGCCCAGCCTCGTCTCATCACAACGTGCAGTGGAGGACTATGACGAGGAGGAGGATGAAGACATGGAGCAACTCTCCGGCCAAATTGAGGATATGACATGCACACCAGTCATATCCTCGGTTCAGCGTGGCTGGCCAGAGGACAGGGTAGATGAGGAGGAGGAGGAGGAGGAGGAGGAGGACAGCATGTTCAGTCATCTTGTTGGTCAGGCTACTGAAGTCCTGGCTGTTAAGAGTCTGGCGCACATGGCTGACTTTATGGTAAGCTGCCTGTCTCGTGACCCTCGCGTTAAGAACATCTTGGCCGACAATCATTACTGGTTGGTAACACTGTTAGACCCACGCTACAAGGAGAACTTTTTGTCTCTTATTCCCGTGGAGGAGAGGTCAACCAAAATGCAGCTGTTCCGGAAGGCCATACTCACGGAAGTAGGCAAAGCATTCCCCTCACAAAACGCTAGCGGCATAGGTCAGGAATCAGTGGACAACCGAGGCGTACAGCCGAGAGAGGCACAAGTCCAATCCGCCAGAGGTAGGGGAACAGTCTTTAAGATGTGGGACAGTTTTCTCAGCCCCTCACGTACCACAGCCCCTGAGGTGCGGGGTAGTGCCACAAGAAATCCTAAGTTTGCCCAGATGCTGAAGGAGTACCTTGCAGATCGAACAACTGTACTCCTACATTCCTCTGTGCCTTACAATTATTGGGTATCCAAGCTGGACACGTGGCATGAATTGGCTCTCTACGCCTTGGAAGTCCTGGCCTGCCCTGCTGCTAGCGTTTTGTCAGAGCGTGTTTTTAGTGCCGCAGGTGGAATCATTACAGATAAACGCACCCGCCTGTCAACTGAAAATGCTGACAGGCTGACTCTGATCAAGATGAACAAGGGTTGGATTGGGCCAGACTTCACCACACCACCAGCAAATGAGAGCGGAATTTAAAGTTTGCCATGTACCTCCACTCACCCATGGGTACACACTTCTGGACTTTGGATAATCGCTGGACTGCTCCTCCTTCTCCTCATGCGCCACCGTGATGATGACCGTTACAAATTGCAATACTTAGGCCTTTGTTTCAGGTATACCCCCAGTGGTAAATTTTTTCGCCCATTCTTTGCAGAATGGACATTACAACGACAGGAGACCCGCTCCTTTGCAATGGGAACAATGTTTTGAGGCCCTCATGCACGTCTCTACCCAGGGACAACATGGAGCCTCCCATTTTTTGGCTGCCCTGCCTAAGGGCTATACTATAATACACCCACTTCCTTAAAATGGACACTTAATGTTTTGAGGCCCTCATGCACGTCTCTACCCAGGGACAACATGGAGCCTCCCAATTTTTGGCTGCCCTGCCTAAGGGCTATACTATAATACACCCACTTCCTTAAAATGGACACTTAATGTTTTGAGGCCCTCATGCACGTCTCTACCCAGGGACAACGTGGAGCCTCCCAATTTTTGGCTGCCCTGCCTACGGGCTATACTATAATACACCCACTTCCTTAAAATGGACACTTAATGTTTTGAGGCCCTCATGCACGTCTCTACCCAGGGACAACGTGGAGCCTCCCAATTTTTGGCTGCCCTGCCTAAGGGCTATACTATAATACACCCACTTCCTTAAAATGGACACTTAATGTTTTGAGGCCCTCATGCACGTCTCTACCCAGGGACAACGTGGAGCCTCCCAATTTTTGGCTGCCCTGCCTAAGGGCTATACTATAATACACCCACTTCCTTAAAATGGACACTTAATGTTTTGAGGCCCTCATGCACGTCTCTACCCAGGGACAACGTGGAGCCTCCCAATTTTTGGCTGCCCTGCCTAAGGGCTATACTATAATACACCCACTTCCTTAAAATGGACACTTAATGTTTTGAGGCCCTCATGCACGTCTCTACCCAGGGACAACGTGGAGCCTCCTAATTTTTGGCTGCCCTGCCTAAGGGCTATACTATAATACACCCACTTCCTTAAAATGGACACTTAATGTTTTGAGGCCCTCATGCACGTCTCTATCCAGGGACAACGTGGAGCCTCCCAATTTTTGGCTGCCCTGGCAAAGGGCTATACTGAAATAGACCCACTTCCTTACAATGGGCACTTCAGGTTTACAGGCCATCATGCACGTCTCTATCCAGGGACAATGTGGAGCCTCCCAATTTTTGGCTGCCCTGGCAAAGGGCTATACTGAAATAGACCCACTTCCTTACAATGGGCACTTCAGGTTTACAGGCCATCATGCACGTCTCTATCCAGGGACAATGTGGAGCCTCCCAATTTTTGGCTGCCCTGGCAAAGGGCTATACTAAAATAGACCCACTTCCTTACAATGGGCACTTCAGGTTTACAGGCCATCATGCACGTCTCTATCCAGGGACAATGTGGAGCCTCCCAATTTTT
This sequence comes from Anomaloglossus baeobatrachus, assembly GCF_048569485.1. NCBI lineage: Eukaryota > Metazoa > Chordata > Amphibia > Anura > Aromobatidae > Anomaloglossus > Anomaloglossus baeobatrachus. The sequence goes on from NC_134354.1 coordinate 302,872,497, forward strand.
GGCTGCCCTGGCAAAGGGCTATACTGAAATAGACCCACTTCCTTACAATGGGCACTTCAGGTTTACAGGCCATCATGCACGTCTCTATCCAGGGACAATGTGGAGCCTCCCAATTTTTGGCTGCCCTGGCAAAGGGCAATACTAAAATAGACCCACTTCCTTACAATGGGCACTTCAGGTTTACAGGCCCTCATGCACGTCTGTATGCAGGGGCATTGGTGAACCTCACAATTTTGGACTGCCCTGGCAAAGGAAAATACTACAAAGACTCACTTCCTCAAAATGGGCACATTAGACTCAAGAGGCCTTCATGTACGTCTCTTCTCAGGGACATCGGAGTGCCACACAATGTTTTCACGTAAAATCTTTCATGTATTAATCTCAAAAAGTAACATACACCAGCTCTATCTCACTATTGGGTATGTGCCCTTAACATTTCTGCCATGAAAAATCATTTTGGGGTCATTTTGGAAGGTTTTCTGGTGAGTCCGTAAAAATGGCGTGAAACGCGGACAAAATTGTTCACAGCTGTGACTTTTGAGTGATAAATGCTTCAAGGGGTCTTCCCCATGCTGTTGCCATGTCATTTGAGCACTCTTCTGAGACTTTTGTGACATTTTTAGGGTTTCTCCATGCTGCCGGGGGGTCATTTCACAAAAATACTCGGGTCTCCCATAGGATAACATTGGGCTCGTTCCTCGGCCCGAGTACACGAGTATCTTGGGAGGCTCGGCCCGAGCTTCGAGCACCCGAGCTTTTTAGTACTCGCTCATCACTAATAATTACACAAAAAAAGTAGGGTCCCCCCCAAATTGGATCACCAGCCAAGGTAAAGCGGACAGCTGTGGTCTGGTATTCTCAGGGTGGGAAGGTCCATAGTTATTGGGCCTTCACAGCCTAAAAATAGCAGGCCACAGGCACCCCAGATGTGGCGCATCCACTAGATGCGCCAATCCTGGCGCTTCACCCCAGCTCTTCCCGTGCCCTGGTGCAGTGGCAAACGGGGTAATAAATCGGGTTGATACTAGCTGTAAGGTCACCTGACATCAAGCACAGCAGTTTGTGATGTCATGGCATCTATTAGATACCCAACATCATAAACTGTCAGTACTAACAAAAAAAAAAATCGACAAAAGAAATTTATTTGAATAAACAGTCCCCAAAACATTTCCTGTTTCACCAATTTCTTGTAAGAAAAAAAATAAAGGGGTCCCACGACGACTCTGGACCGTCTAGAATATGGGGGGGAGAGACACTCAGGGAACGTATCCCCCATTTTCTAGGAGTGCAGACCCTTCATGTGAGGAGTGTGGGTGCAATGAATCTGCACTCACTCTCTCCGGGTCCACAGCAGCAGAGTCCATGTCGTAATGGTTGCTACCAAAGCTGCAATGCCCTGCTCATGAGGTAAGGGCATGCCTAATCAGGAAAACTATTCTACATTTCCAAATATTGGTATTTGCTGATATTATTGCTATTCCACCTACTATATATTGGGGATAGGATCTTGGAGATGGAATACCCCTTTAAGTCCAGTTATCCAGCTGAATGAATACTTAACAACAGAGCTCGCTATTTACATGTGTTTTCTTGTGGCGTATAACGGACTCTCATGTTTGGTAGTCGTTCAGCAGGGAAACTATAAAAGCAAATCCCTCCATTTGGAAATGTAGTATGTAGCTCTCCTGATCAATTAAGTTCCTTACCTCATGAGCAGGGCATTGCAGTAATAATAACAATTTATTCATTTATATAGCGTTATTAATTCCATAGCGCTGTATGTCTTTGGAGTGTGGGAGGAAACCGGAGTACCCGGAGGAAAGCCAGGCAAACACGAGGAGAACATACAAACTCCTTGCAGATGGTGGCTTTGGTGAGAATTGAACCCAGGACCTCAGCACTGCAAGACTGCAGTGCTAACCACTTAGCCACCATGCCACCCATTTAGCTTACAGATGCATAACCACCACTCACTGTGTCTGAACACAGGAAGCTGAGCTGACAGCCTCTCTGTGCATGCGGTAGCGTCTATTGTGATGGAGAGGGCCGTGGGGGATCAACGCTGCACAGGTACCGTGGGACACCGGGGAACACCGGTGGGGTTATAGGGGGTGACCTGGCAGGGCCTGGGGAGGAGTTTTCTGTCGCATGTGTCATGGCACATGCGACAGAAATCAGAGGAGTAGGGTGAATGCGGCCGGCGCGCTGCTGTGCGCGCGGCCAACTTGGATTTCTGAGAGGGCATCAGGGGGGGCACTTTGGCGACACCGGGGGACTGGAGGGGACCGGGTAGGAGATTTATCATGTTTGTTTATGCCAGATGGGAGATAAATAATTTTTTACCGGCGGTGTCATTTACTGTAACGTAATCATCGGTATACGGTGTATACCTGTGATCACGTGAGCGGGGACCGGAAAAACCATACTGAATCATGATCTCCAGGGTTTCAGCTAGCCCTGAAACCCCGGAGATTTTCTGACGCTGGGGGGCGTTATTCAGTTATTTCTGCCTGCTGTTTATAAACGGCAGATCAGAATAAGGCTACATTCACACGACCGATCCATTTTGTGGTCTGCAAAAAACAGTCAATTTTTTTTCACAGGTGCATCTGTGTGGCATCCGTTTCCTTCCGTAGACGGTCCGTATGTCATCTGTTTGTCATCCGTGTGCCTTCCCTTTTTTTGTGTACTGCAAAAAAACTGAAGGAGGGAAAATACATAAATTTACCCAGGATCCAGGATCCTTAGCTTCAACCTACATAAGGCGGTCACATGTTCACTCCAGTGCCATTTTCTACTGCTTTTCACAGCGTAGAGCGCTCTGGTGATTTTCCTGTGCTTGTACACTTAATATCAGTCTTTTCTGTCATTATAATGGCGGAAAGACACATAATGTCCCACTCTCCTGAATTTTGTAATTTTGCACCCTTTGGTGCCTTTCATGTGGCACTAAGGGGTGCTTAGCTTTGTATTTAGCCAAAAAAATGAAAAAAAAAAAATGACGTAGGGTTCCCCCTATTTTTGTAGCCAACTAGGGTAAAGCAGACGGCTGCAGCCTGCAGACCACAGCTGGCAACCTCACCTTGGCTGGTAATCCAAAATTGAGGGCACCCCACGCTGTTATTTTAAATTAAATAAATAATTAAAAAAACAAAACACGTAGGGGTCCCCCCAAAATTGGATGACCAGCCAAGGTAAAGCAGACAGCTGGGGTCTGATATTCTCAGACTAGGGAGGTCCATGGTTATTGGACTCTCCCCAGCCTAAAAATAGCAGGCCGCAGCTGCCCCAGAAGTGGCGCATCCATTAGATGTGCCAATCCTGGAGCTTCGCCCCAGCTCATCCCGCGCCCTGGTGCGGTGGCAAACGGGGTAATATATGGGGTTAATACCAGATGTGTAATGTCACCTGGCATCAAGCCCTGGGGTTTGTGAGGTCAGGCGTCTATCAGATACCCGACATCACCAACCCAGTCAGTAATAAAAAAAAATAGACGACAAACACATTTTTATTTGAAAAAATACTCCCCAATACATTCCCTCTTTAACCAATTTATTAGAAAGTAAAACAAATCCAGGTCTGGTGTAATCCAAGGGGTTGCCATGACGATCCACACTGTCCCAGTCAATGAAGAGCAGGATGTTCCCCATTGGCTGGGAGAGCAGTGCAGTGACCTGAGCTAACATCAATGGGTCAGCCCAGGTCACTGCAGGGGATGACAAGTGCTGCTGTCAGCGAGGTACATTACCTGCGCTGATCTCCTGCACTGCCGACAGCACCTGTCACTGAGTTCAATGACCACCGCCTTCACAGCCAAGTATCGCGAGAGGCCCGTGACGTCACCGCTAGTCAGTCTCGGGTCGGAAGCGAGAGAAGGTGATGTGACAAGCGGCGGCCGTGGAGGACAGTGACAGCGCTGAGGTCGGGACTTCATCACCGCAGGTAAGCCGAGCGGGACCATGTGTGCAGAGTGCCAGGAGGACGTCAGTGTCGTGGACTGCATGGCTGGGGACGTGTGTGTGTGTGTGTATGTATGTGTACATGCCGCGTGCAGGAGGGGGCGGAGCGAGCTGAGCGGGGAAGTGTGGGCTTCCTGCACGTAACTAGGATAAACATCTGGTTACTAGCCAAAGTGCTTTGCTTGGATACCCGATGTTTATCTTGGTTACCAGCTTCTGGCAGGCTGCCAGCGATGGCTCCTGCACACTGTAGCTGTAAAAAGCCCTGCTTTTTGCTGCTAGAACCGTTCTCGAACGTATCTAGAACTATCGAGCTTTAGCAAAAAGCTCGAGTTCTAGTTCGATCTAGAACAGCCCCCAAAATCACTCGAGCCGCGAACTGGAGAACCTCGAACCGCGAACCGCGCTCAGCTCTAGTGTTGAAGGGGAAAGAAGACAGAAGAGCAGGATCGTGGAGGGGTGACATGGGGTAATAAAGATGAAGTCTCTAATGTGTCTGTGTATTTATTTCTATTAAAGTATTTTTTCTCTGTGTGGTGTTTTTTTTTAACCCTTTATTGGAGATTCTTAATGGCCGGGTCAAATGTGCCTGACATTCAGAATCTCTGGCCTAATACTAGCTAGTAAAACAAAGCTAGTACTAACTCATTATTACCCAACGAGCCACCCGGCTTCAGGGCTGTTGGAAAAGTTGGATACAGCGCCAGATGATGGCGCTTCTATGAGAGCGCCATTTTCTGGGGCGGCTGTGGACTGCAATTCGCAGCAGAGGCACCCAGAAACCTCGGGCTAACCTGTGCTGTGGATTCCAATCCCCAGCTGTCTAGTTGTACCCGGCTGGACACAAAAATGGGGCGAAGCTCACGTCGTTTTTTTTTTTTAAATTATTTTAAAAGTTCATGAAAAGTAAAAAAAGGGCTTCCCTATATTTTTAGTTCACAGCCGGGTACAAATAGGCAGCTGGGGATTGGGGGCAGCCTGTACCTGCCTGCTGTACCTGGCTAGCATACAAAAATATGGCGAAGCGCACACGTCATTTTTTTGTAGTTTCTTGGCAAAAAAAATAAAAAATGCTTCCCAGGATTTTCCATTGCCAGTGAAGGTAACACCAAGCAGGGGGGGGTTAGCAGCCAGTAGCTGCTTGGATTACCCTTAGCTTGCAATACAAAAAATGCAGCGGGAGCCCATATATATTTTTTTTTAATTATTTATTTAAATAACTAAAAACAAAATGTGCTTCCCTGTATTTTGATTGCCTGACATCACAGTGCTGTAAAAATAATTCTTTAAAAAAAAGACGTAGTACTCCGTGGTATTTTTGATTCTCAGCGCAGATAAAGCAGACAGCTATGGGTTGCCACCCCCATCTGCCTGGCATTACCTTGGCTGGCAATCAAAATACAGGGAAGCCCATTAATTTTTTTTATTTAAAAAATAGTTAAGAAAAAAATGACGTTGGGTCCCCCCATTTTTGATAGCCAGCTAGGGTAAAGCAGACGGCTGTAGCCTGAAAACCACAGCTGGCAGCTTTAACGTGGTTGGGCATCCAATGTGGAGGTCACCCCAGGCTCTTTTTTTATAATTATTTTATAAATATTAATAATTACAAAAAAAATGTAAAGCCCCCCCCCAAATTGGATCACCAGCCAAGGTAAAGCGGACTGCTGTGGTCTGGTATTCTCAGGGTGGGAAGGTCCATAGTTATTGGTCCTTCACAGCCTTAAAATAGCAGGCCGCAGGCGCACCAGAAGTGGCGCATCCACTAGATGCACCAATCCTGGCGCTTCACCCCAGCTCATCCTGTGCCCTGGTGTGGTGGCAAACGGGGTAATAAATGGGGTTGATACTAGCTGTAAGGTCACCTGACATCAAGCCCAGCAGTTTGTGATGTCATGACGTCTATCAGATACCCAACAACACAAACTGTCAGCACTAACAAAACAAATAGACGAAAAAAAATGTATTTGAAAAAACACTCCCCAAAACATTCCCCCTTTCACCAATTTATTGTAGGGAAAAAAAAGGGGGTCCCACGATGACTCTGGACCGTCTAGAATATGAGGGGAGACACTCAGGGAACGTGTCCCCCATTTTCTAGGTGTGCAGACACTCCATGTGAGGAGTGTGGGTGCAATGAATCTGCACCCACTCTCCCCGGGTCCACAGCAGCAGAGTCCATGTTGTAACTGTTGCTACCAAAGTTGCAATGCCCTGCTCATGAGGTAAGGGCATGCCTAATCAGTTGAACTATTCTACATTTCCAAATATTGGTATTTGCTGATATTATTGCTATTCCACCTAAAATATATTGGGGATAGGATCTTGGAGATGGAATACCCCTTTAAGTACAGTTATGCAGCTGAATGAATACTAAACAACAGAGCTCGCTATTTAGACATGTTTTCTTGTGGCGTATAACGGACTCTCATGTTTGGTAGTCGTTCAGCAGGGCAACAGAAATAGCAGATCCCTCCATTTGTAAATGTAGTATAGCTCTCCTGATCAACTATGTTCCTTACCTCATGAGCAGGGCATTGCAGTAGCTTACAGATGCATGGTTACCACCACTCACTGTGTCTGAACACAGGAAGCTGAGCTGACAGATGCTCTGTGCATGCGGCAGCGTCTATTGTGAAGGAGGGAGCTGCGGGGGATCAACGTTGCACAGGTACCGTGGGACACCGGGTAACAACGGTAGGGTTATAGGGGGTGACCTGGCAGGGCCTGGGGAGGAGTTTTCTGTCGCATGTGTCATGGCACATGCGACAGAAATCAGAGGGTGAATGCGGCCGGCGCGCTGCTGTGTGCGTGGCCATCTTGGATTTTCGAGAGGGGGTCAGGGGGGCACTTTGGCGACACCAGGGGACCGGAGGGGACTGGGGAGGAGATTTATCTCCCATCTGACATGTTTGTTCATGCCAGATGGGAGATAAATAATTTTTTACCGGCGCTGTCATTTACTGTAACATGATCACTGGTATACGGTGTATACTGGTGATCACGTAAGCGGTGACCGGAAAAACCGACCTGAATCATGATCTCCAGGGTCTCAGCTACCCCTTAAACCCCGGGAAATTTTTGGACGCTGGGGGGCGCTATACACCTATTTCTACCTGCTGTTTATAAACGGCAGATTAGAATAAGGCAACATTCACACGACCGATCCGTTTTTGCGGTCCGCAAAAAACGGTCTGTTTTTTTTTATGGGTGCATCCGTGTGGCATCCGTGTCCGTTCTGTATTGTTAGGTCCGGGTGGTGGATCCACTGGGCCGTGCACCCCACCGGAGGCCTGGGTGCACGTTAGCCGGAGCACTAGCGTGGCAGGGACTGCGTCCCACAGGGGACGAGTAGAACAGTCACTGGGGCTTCAGAGTTCCTGGAGACAGTGCAGGAATCCAGCACAGGTGCTGGGTAGGAATGTCAGGCAATAGTATGGATCACAGGACACGGCACAAGGGGGACCTGAGCACCTAGCTTTCAAGACAAGGCTTACAAGACACGTTGCTCAGGCCCCGCCAACATGGCAAGGCCAGTCTTATATACCCAGCACAACCTCATGTCATATTCTGCTTTAGCAGTGCTGGGCCCATACGACTAGGTGAGTGGGCGCGGCCCGACCCTATACAGAAGCATGAGTCAGACACATGAGACTGGGGACAGTACACAGGAAAGCACGAGCAGGAGCGGCAGCCGTGACCGGTGGACACGTGGACCGGATCAGTGGGTAAGGAGCGGTGCCGTGCAGGTGCAACCGGATCAGTGGGTAAGGAGTGGTGCCGTGCAAGTGTGACCGGATCAGTGGGTAAGGAGCAGTGCCGAGGCATTGGGAGCGTGACACGTATACGTCCGTATGTCATCTGTTTGTCATCCGTGCGCTTTCTGTTTTTTTGGTGTACTGCCAAAAAACTGAAGGAGGTAAAATACATATATATACCCAGGATCCATAGCTTCATCCTACATGAGGCGGTCACATGTTCACTCCAGTGCCATTTTCTACTGCTTTTCACAGCGTAGAGCGCTCTTGTGATTTTCTTGTGCTTGTACACTTCATATCAGCTTTTTCTGCCATTATAATGGCAGAAAGACACATAATGTCCCACTCTCCTGCATTTTGTAATTTTACACCCTTTGGTGCCTTTCATGTGGCACTAAAGGGTGCTTAGCCTTGTATTTACCAAAATAAATAAATAAATTTAAAAAAAAAATGACGTGGGGTTCCCTCTATTTTTGTAGCCAGCTAGGGCAAAGCAGACGGCTGCAGCCTGCAGACCACAGATGGCAGCTTCACTTTGGCTGGTAATCCAAAACTGAGGGCACCCCACGCTGTTATTTTAAATTAAATAAATAATTAAAAAAAAAAAAAAACAAGTAGGGGTCCCCCAAAAATTGGACCACCAGCCAAGGTAAAGCAGACAGCTGGGGTCTGATATTCTCAGACTAGGGAGGTCCATGGTTATTGGACTCTCCCCAGCCTAAAAATAGCAGGCCGCAGCCACCCCAGAAGTGGCGCATCCATTAGATGCGCCAATCCTGATGCTTCGCCCCAGCTCATCCCGTGCCCTGGTGCGGTGGCAAACGGGGCAATATATGGGGTTAATACCAGATGAGTAATGTCACCTGACTAGAGATGAGCGAACTGGTCCCGGTTCGGCTCGAGGTCGGTTCGCCGAACGGAGGTCCCGTTCGAGTTCGGTTCGTCGAACGTTCGACGAACGTTCGACGAACCGAACTCGAACCGCATAGGAAACAATGGCAGGCATTCACATACACATAAAAACACCTAGAAAACACCCTCAAAGGTGTCCGAAAGGTGACAAACAACTCACAACACAACACAAACACATGGCAAGGTGACAAGGACATATACTCATGTGAAAACAAAAGAGCAGGACAAGGAAAAAGAGGAGGAGACACAAATATAGGCATGGCACACCCTTCTAAAATCATGTAAAACACCGCAAGGTGACTCCAAGCGGAGTCTCCCTTTTTTCCAAAAATTGGGCCCCACACACACCCACCCCTTCAGTGGCAGCAGTTGTGCCCCAGTTGTACACTTCACAGCTAGATTTGCATCAAGAACATTCAAAAATACGCCATAATTAACCGTCCCCAGGATGACACCGGGGTAGGTAGCAAAGTCTTTCCTGATCCCAGCACTGTTCATCTTGGCTTTTTTTAAAAACAATGTAAGCAAGGGTTACTCCAAGCGGAGTCTCCCTTTTTTTCCAAAAATTGGGCCCCACACACACCCACCCCTTCAGTGCCAGCAGTTGTGCCCCAGTTGTACACTTCACAGCTAGATTTGCATCAAGCACATTCAAAAATACGCCATAATTAACCGTCCCCAGGATGACACCGGGGTAGGTAGCAAAGTCTTTCCTGATCCCAGCTCTGTGCATCTTGGATCATTTATAAAAAACACAGCAATCAAGGGTTACTCCAAGCGGAGTCTCCCTTTTTTCCAAAAAATTGGGCCCCACACACACCCACCCCTTCAGTGGCAGCACTTGTGCCCCAGTTGCACACTTCACAGCTAGATTTGCATCAAGCACATTCAAAAATACGCCATAATTAACCGTCCCCAGGATGACACCGGGGTAGGTAGCAAAGTCTTTGCTGATCCCAGCTCTGTGCATCTTGGATCATTTATAAAAAACACAGCAATCAAGGGTTACTCCAAGCGGAGTCTTCCTTTTTTCCAAAAATTGGGCCCCACACACACCCACCCCTTCAGTGGCAGCAGTTGTGCCCCAGTTGTACACTTCACAGCTAGATTTGCATCAAGCACATTCAAAAATACGCCATAATTAACCGTCCCCAGGATGACACCGGGGTAGGTAGCAAAGTCTTTCCTGATCCCAGCTCTGTTCATCTTGGCTTCTTTTAAAAACAATGTAAGCAAGGGTTACTCCAAGCGGAGTCTTCCTTTTTTCCAAAAATTGGGCCCCACACACACCCACCCCTTCAGTGGCAGCAGTTGTGCCCCAGTTGCACACTTCACAGCTAGATTTGCATCAAGCACATTCAAAAATACGCCATAATTAACCGTCCCCAGGATGACACCGGGGTAGGTAGCAAAGTCTTTCCTGATCCCAGCTCTCTGCATCTTGGATCATTTATAAAAAACACAGCAATCAAGGGTTACTCCAAGCGGAGTCTTCCTTTTTTCCAAAAATTGGGCCCGACACACACCCACCCCTTCAGTGGCAGCAGTTGTGCCCCAGTTGTACACTTCACAGCTAGATTTGCATCAAGCACATTCAAAAATACGCCATAATTAACCGTCCCCAGGATGACACCGGGGTAGGTAGCAAAGTATTTCCTGATCCCAGCTCTGTTCATCTTGGCTTCTTTTAAAAACAATGTAAGCAAGGGTTACTCCAAGCGGAGTCTCCCTTTTTTTCCAAAAATTGGGCCCCACACACACCCACCCCTTCAGTGGCAGCAGTTGTGCTCCAGTTGTACAATTCACAGCTAGATTTGCATCAAGCACATTCAAAAATACGCTATTCTTAACCGTCCCCAGGATGACACCGGGGTAGGTAGCAAAGTCTTTCCTGATCCCAGCTCTGTTCATCTTGGATCATTTTTAAAAAACACAGCAAGCAAGGGTTACTCCAAGAGGAGTCTCCCTTTTTTCCAAAAATTGGGCCCCACACACACCCACCCCTTCAGTGGCAGCAGTTGGGCCCCAGTTGTACAATTTACAGCTAGATTTGCATCAAGCACATTCAAAAATACGTTATTCTTAACCGTCCCCAGGATGACACCGGGGTTGGTAGCAAAGTCTTTCCTGATCCCAGCTCTGTTCATCTTGGCTTCTTTTAAAAACAATGTAAGCAAGGGTTACTCCAAGCGGAGTCTCCCTTTTTTCCAAAAATTGGGCCCCACACACACCCACCCCTTCAGTGGCAGCAGTTGTGCCCCAGTTGTACACTTCACAGCTAGATTTGCATCAAGAACATTCAAAAATACGCCATAATTAACCGTCCCCAGGATGACACCGGGGTATGTAGCAAAGTCTTTCCTGATCCCAGCACTGTTCATCTTGGCTTTTTTTAAAAACAATGTAAGCAAGGGTTACTCCAAGCGGAGTCTCCCTTTTTTTCCAAAAATTGGGCCCCACACACACCCACCCCTTCAGTGGCAGCAGTTGTGCTCCAGTTGTACAATTCACAGCTAGATTTGCATCAAGCACATTCAAAAATACGCTATTCTTAACCGTCCCCAGGATGACACCGGGGTAGGTAGCAAAGTCTTTCCTGATCCCAGCTCTGTTCATCTTGGATCATTTTTAAAAAACACAGCAAGCAAGGGTTACTCCAAGCGGAGTCTCCCTTTTTTCCAAAAATTGGGCCCCACACACACCCACCCCTTCAGTGGCAGCAGTTGGGCCCCAGTTGTACAATTTACAGCTAGATTTGCATCAAGCACATTCAAAAATACGTTATTCTTAACCGTCCCCAGGATGACACCGGGGTTGGTAGCAAAGTCTTTCCTGATCCCAGCTCTGTTCATCTTGGCTTCTTTTAAAAACAATGTAAGCAAGGGTTACTCCAAGCTGAGTCTCCCTTTTTTTCCAAAAATTGGGCCCCACACACACCCACCCCTTCAGTGGCAGCAGTTGTGCCCCAGTTGCACACTTCACAGCTAGATTTGCATCAAGCACATTCAAAAATACGCCATAATTAACCGACCCCAGGATGACATCGGGGTAGGTAGCAAAGTCTTTCCTGATCCCAGCTCTGTTCATCTTGGATCATTTTTAAAAAACACAGCAAGCAAGGGTTACTCCAAGCGGAGTCTCCCTTTTTTCCAAAAATTGGGCCCCACACACACCCACCCCTTCAGTGGCAGCAGTTGTGCCCCAGTTGTACACTTCACAGCTAGATTTGCATCAAACACATTCAAAAATACGCCATAATTAACCGTCCCCAGGATGACACCGGGGTAGGTAGCTAAGTCTTTGCTGAACCATGACTTGTTCATCTTGGCTTCTTTTAAAAACAATGTAAGCAAGGGTTACTCCAAGCGGAGTCTCCCTTTTTTTCCAAAAATTGGGCCCCACACACACCCACCCCTTCAGTGGCAGCAGTTGTGCCCCAGTTGTACACTTCACAGCTAGATTTGCATCAAGCACATTCAAAAATACGCCATAATTAACCGTCCCCAGGATGACACCGGGGTAGGTAGCAAAGTCTTTCCTGATCCCAGCTCTGTTCATCTTGGCTTCTTTTAAAAACAATGTAAGCAAGGGTTACTCCAAGCGGAGTCTCCCTTTTTTTTCCAAAAATTGGGCCCCACACACACCCACCCCTTCAGTGGCAGCAGTTGTGCCCCAGTTGTACAATTCACAGCTAGATTTGCATCAAGCACATTCAAAAATACGCTTTTCTTAACCGTCCTCAGGATGACACCGGGGTTGGTAGCAAAGTCTTTGCTGAACCATGACTTGTTCATCTTGGCTTCTTTTAAAAACAATGTAAGCAAGGGTTACTCCAAGCGGAGTCTTCCTTTTTTTCCAAAAATTGGGCCCCACACACACCCACCCCTTCAGTGGCAGCAGTTGTGCCCCAGTTGTACACTTCACAGCTAGATTTGCATCAAGCACATTCAAAAATACGCCATAATTAACCGTCCCCAGGATGACACCAGGGTAGGTAGCAAAGTCTTTCCTGATCCCAGCTCTGTTCATCTTGGATCATTTTTAAAAAACACAGCAAGCAAGGGTTACTCCAAGCGGAGTCTCCCTTTTTTTTCCAAAAATTGGGCCCCACACACACCCACCCCTTCAGTGGCAGCAGTTGTGCCCCAGTTGTACAATTCACAGCTAGATTTGCATCAAGCACATTCAAAAATATGCTTTTCTTAACCGTCCCCAGGATGACACCGGGGTTGGTAGCAAAGTCTTTGCTGAACCATGACTTGTTCATCTTGGCTTCTTTTAAAAACAATGTAAGCAAGGGTTACTCCAAGCGGAGTCTCCCTTTTTTTCCAAAAATTGGGCCCCACACACACCCACCCCTTCAGTGGCAGCAGTTGTGCCCCAGTTGTACACTTCACAGCTAGATTTGCATCAAGCACATTCAAAAATACGCCATAATTAACTGTCCCCAGGATGACACCGGGGTAGGTAGCAAAGTCTTTCCTGATCCCAGCTCTGTTCATCTTGGCTTCTTTTAAAAACAATGTAAGCAAGGGTTACTCCAAGCGGAGTCTCCCTTTTTTTTTCCAAAAATTGGGCCCCACACACACCCACCCCTTCAGTGGCAGCAGTTGTGCCCCAGTTGTACAATTCACAGCTAGATTTGCATCAAGCACATTCAAAAATACGCTTTTCTTAACCGTCCTCAGGATGACACCGGGGTTGGTAGCAAAGTCTTTGCTGAACCATGACTTGTTCATCTTGGCTTCTTTTAAAAACAATGTAAGCAAGGGTTACTCCAAGCGGAGTCTTCCTTTTTTTCCAAAAATTGGGCCCCACACACACCCACCCCTTCAGTGGCAGCAGTTGTGCCCCAGTTGTACACTTCACAGCTAGATTTGCATCAAGCACATTCAAAAATACGCCATAATTAACCGTCCCCAGGATGACACCAGGGTAGGTAGCAAAGTCTTTCCTGATCCCAGCTCTGTTCATCTTGGATCATTTTTAAAAAACACAGCAAGCAAGGGTTACTCCAAGCGGAGTCTCCCTTTTTTTTCCAAAAATTGGGCCCCACACACACCCACCCCTTCAGTGGCAGCAGTTGTGCCCCAGTTGTACAATTCACAGCTAGATTTGCATCAAGCACATTCAAAAATACGCTTTTCTTAACCGTCCCCAGGATGACACCGGGGTTGGTAGCAAAGTCTTTGCTGAACCATGACTTGTTCATCTTGGCTTCTTTTAAAAACAATGTAAGCAAGGGTTACTCCAAGCGGAGTCTCCCTTTTTTTCCAAAAATTGGGCCCCACACACACCCACCCCTTCAGTGGCAGCAGTTGTGCCCCAGTTGTACACTTCACAGCTAGATTTGCATCAAGCACATTCAAAAATACGCCATAATTAACTGTCCCCAGGATGACACCGGGGTTGGTAGCAAAGTCTTTGCTGAACCATGACTTGTTCATCTTGGCTTCTTTTAAAAACAATGTAAGCATGGGTTACTCCAAGCGGAGCCTCCCTTTTTTCCAAAAATTGGGCCCCACACAGACACCTTATTAGTGACAGCACTTGTGCCCTAGTTGCAAACAGGATGTTTTGATTTGCATCAAGTAGATTCCAAATCCACAAGCATTTACTCTCCCCAGGATGACACAGGGGTAGTAAATTCCTTTTGGATCCATGACTTGTTCATTTTGATGAACGTCAGTCTGTCCACATTGTCACTGGACAGATGCGTGCGCTTATCTGTCAGCACACTCCCAGCAGCACTGAAGACACATTCAGAGACAACGCTGGCAGCTGGACACGACAAAATCTCCAAGGCGTAACTGGAGAGCTCTGGCCATTTTTCTAGATTTGAAGCCCAAAAGGAGCAAGGCTCCATATGCAAAGTCATGGCATCGATGTTCATTTGGAGATACTCCTGTATCATCCTCTCCAGCCGTTGACTATGTGTCAGACTTGTTGTCTCTGGTGGCCTTGCAAAAGAGGGTCTAAAAAAATTATGAAAAGATTCCATAAAATTGCTGTTACCAGCACCAGATACGGTCCTATTGGTACGGGTAGACTGTTGAAGATGACGAGACCGTCCCATGTTTGTCAAGTTACAACTGGGAGAATCACTCCCTGCACCTGCACGGTTGTTTGGTGGAAAAGCCGAGCTAAGATCGAGTAACAGCTTCTGCTGATACTCCTGCATACGTGCGTCCCTTTCTATGGCTGGAATTATGTCACAAAATTTGGACTTGTACCGGGGATCTAATAGTGTGGCAAGCCAGTAGTCATCATCACTTCTAATTTTGACTATACGAGGGTCATGTTGGAGGTAGTGGAACAAGAAGGCACTCATGTGTCTTGCGCAGCCATGCGGACCAAGTCCACGCTGTGTTTGTGGCATAGAGGTGCTAACCGTTCTTTCTTCCTCTGACATCTCCCCCCAACCTCTTTCAACTGAAATTTGACCAAGGTCTCCCTCATCTGCTGAGTCTTCCATGTCCATGGACAGTTCGTCCTCCATTTCTTCATGTTCTCCTGCACCTTCCTCAACATCTCGCCTGCTACCATGCGCCTTTGTTGATCCCTGTCCCCCATGGTCCCATGCCTGCCGCGTTGGTGATGATGAACGTCTGGACCTTGGTGATGTTGTTGTGTCTTGCGCATATGAATCCTCCTGTAGTTCATCCCCTTCCTGTTGTCCCACCCCCTGACTCCGAATAGTGTTTAGCGTGTGCTCCAGCATGTAAATGACTGGAATTGTCATGCTGATAATGGCATTGTCAGCGCTAAACATATTCGTCGCCATGTCGAAACTGTGCAGAAGGGTGCATAGGTCCTTGATCTGAGACCACTCCATCAGGGTGATCTGACCCACCTCTGCATCTCGTTGGCCCAGGCTATACGTCATGACGTATTGCACCAGGGCTCGGCGGTGCTGCCACAGTCGCTGTAACATGTGGAGAGTTGAATTCCAGCGTGTCGCCACATCGCATTTCAGGCGATGAACCGGCAGGCCAAAAGACTTCTGGAGCGATGCACGTCGCTCAGCTGCGGCGCTTGAACGGCGGAAGTGAGCAGACAGTTTTCCTGCCCTGTTCAGAAGGCCATCTAGGCCGGGATAGTGTGTTAAAAATTGCTGGACGACAAGGTTCAACACGTGAGCCATACAAGGTATGTGTGTCACCTTGCCCAGGCGAAGGGCCGCACCCAGGTTTGCAGCATTGTCGCACACGGCCTTACCAGGCTGCAGGTTGAGTGGAGACAACCATTTATTAAACTCAGTCTCCAGAGCTGCCCACAACTCAGCCGCTGTGTGACTCCTATTTCCAAGACATGTCAAGCTAAAGACCGCCTGATGCCGTTGCGTTCTGCTGCCAGCATAGTAATGAGGGGTGCGTGATTCCTTCTGCGCAGTGAGAACGCTGGTGGCCTGACCAGGCAGGCTTGGGGCGGAGGTGGAGGACCCAGATGAGGTGGAGGAGGCAGAAGCAGTGGCGGAACTTGGACAGACAGAGGATTGACACACAAGTCGTGGGGACGGCAAGACTTGTGCAGCAGACCCTTCACCATCTATCACCATAGTTACCCAGTGCCCAGTCAGCGACATGTAACGTCCCTGTCCATGCTTACTGGTCCAAGTATTGGTGCTGAAATGCACCCGTTGACACACAGAGTTTCTCAAGGAAGCGGTGATGTTGTGTGCGACATGCTGGTGTAGCGCGGGCACACCTTTCTTAGAGAAGTAGCGGCGACTAGGCATCTGGTACTGGGGCACAGCGACAGACATAAGGTCTCTAAAATCCTGTGTGTCCACTAGGCGGAAAGGCAGCATTTCGGTAGCCAAGAGCTTACAGAGGGATAGAGTCAACCTCTTAGCTTTGTCATGGGTCGCAGGAAGTGGCCTTTTATTTGACCACATCTGAGGGACAGAGATCTGGCTGCTGTGTGTAGACGGTGTTGAGTAGGGTGTCCCTGGAAAAATGCAGGTTTGTGAGGAAAGTGCAGGCGGAGACATGATGTTGCCTTCATCCAACGTTGGTGCTATCGATGTCTGAGAGAGCTGTACACACTCACTTGTTTCCCCTTCCAAACCAACTGACGACCTACCAAGCAAACTGCCTGTTGCGGTTACAGTGGTGGAAGTTGTGCGTGGAAAACCAGGTGTGACAGCTGTCCCCACAGTCCTAGAAGATGAAGAGCGCGCGGATGCACTGGAAGGGGCAGGCGGTGGATGGTTCGCTCCGCTAGGCCGCATTGCAGCACGGTGAGCTTCCCACCGGGACATATGATATTTATTCATGTGACGATTCATGGAAGAAGTTGTCAAACTGCTGAGGTTTTGACCTCTACTAAGAGAACCATGACAAATTTTACAGATCACATAATTTGGGCGATCTTTTTCTATGTCAAAAAAGGACCAGGCTAGGCAAGGCTTAGAGGTCATGCGACCTGTTGATCCAACCCGACTAGTGCTCAGAGGCAGAGTGGTGGCTGAGGATGCAGTTGTAGACGTGCTACCAGTACTCCGACTCTGTCCAGGAAGGCGCAAGGTAACTTCGTCATCAGTTGCATCCTCCTCCACCACCTCTGTTGACCTCCTCGAGTGCCTGACTGTGGTATGCTCAGAAACTTGGTCCTCACGGCCTGAATCAGAGTCACAAAGGTTCTGGGCATCACTGCAGACCATTTCCTGTTCTGTACTCACTGTAGCTTGGGAGCAGACCTCTGATTCCCAGGCTATAGTGTGACTGTACAGCTCTGCAGACTCAGCCATCTCAGTTCCACCATACTGTGCAGGGCTGATGGAGACTTCAGAGCTGGGAGAAAGCAAGTTTGATTGGGATGACAACTCAGAGGACTGGTGTTTTTTGGATAGGGTACTTGAAGTGGCTGAGAGGGCACTTGTTGGACCACTTGAGATCCATTCAAGCATTTTCCTTTTTTGGCCATCATCTACCTTTGTTCCTGTTGTTCGTGTCCGTAAAAAAGGGAGCACATCGGATTGTCCACGGTAAGTAGTAGACATCTTACTTTTGCTGGTAGATGGTCTATCTTCAGCAGATGATAATGGAGCTTTGCCACCTTCCCCACGGACAAAACCTTTTTTTCCTTTTCCACCACGCCTCTTCCCCTTTCCACCAGCATCTGTCATTTTGCCACTCATGTTGATTGCGACAAGATTGTGCACTGAAAATGTGGTAGTAAAAATTGAGAGGTGGTGTAGATTGCAGCGGTAGTCTAGCTTTAACAGCAGAATAATAAAGAATAAATATCCCTGATAATGCAACTACGGCCCTTAAACTGGCAGCAAAAATTGCTAGTATAATGGATTAGTAACTATGAGTTGGAGTGTGCAATGCAGGCAGACGTGCTGCAAATATCTTTGCACTAATGGGACTAGACAAAAGTCCAATAGCCACGTTTAGGATGCCACTAGGTACACTGAGTGTTTGCTAGTATAATGGCTTAGCAACAATGAGTTTGAGTGTGCAATGCAGGCAGACATGCTGCAAATATCTTTGCACTAGTGGGAATAGACAAAAGTCCAATAGCCACGTTTAGGATGCCACTAGGTTCACTGAGTGTTTGCTAGTATAATGGCTTAGTAACAATGAGTTTGAGTGTGCAATGCAGGCAGACGTGCTGCAAATATCTTTGCACTAGTGGGACTAGACAAAAGTCCAATAGCCATGTTTAGGATGCCACTAGGTTCACTGAGTGTTTGCTAGTATAATGGCTTAGTAACAATGAGTTTGAGTGTGCAATGCAGGCAGACGTGCTGCAAATATGTTTGCACTACTGGGACGATACAGAAGTCCAACAGCCACGTTTAGGATGACACTAGGTACACTGAGTGTTTGCTAGTATAATGGCTTAGTAACAATGAGTTTGAGTGTGCAATGCAGGCAGACGTGCTGCAAATATCTTTGCACTAGTGGGACTAGACAAAAGTCCAATAGCCACGTTTAGGATGCCACTAGGTACACTGAGTGTTTGCTAGTATAATGGCTTAGTTATAATGAGTTTGAGTGTGCAATGCAGGCAGACGTGCTGCAAATATCTTTGCACTAGTGGGACTAGACAAAAGTCCAATAGCCACGTTTAGGATGCCACTAGGTTCACTGAGTGTTTGCTAGTATAATGGCTTAGTTATAATGAGTTGGAGTGTGCAGAGGACAGGAGGGTACAGTGCCAGGATTGTGGGGCTCTGGGTAGAGGAATGGAAACCTGCCTTTCTATTCCCTCCTAATGGGGAAATGCAGCGACGAAATCCCTGACCTAAGCTACACAGACGCTGTCTCTGTTTTCAGGACCTGTCACCTATGGCCCTGACCCTGCCGGTACGAGCCCTTAAAAGGACTGATGGAAAGTGCTATCCCTATGCTGTCCAGCGCTGTGTATGGAGCGCATACAGCAGTATCGGCGATAGGACAAAGGACGGAGCTGCGACAGTGATGTCTGACACCAAGGACGCAGAAGAGATAATGGCATCCGGACGGGCAGATACTCGTTTTTATAATGCAGGGACATGTGACATGGACATCCTATCACACATGCCGTTGCTTCTCTGGCTAAAAGTCCACTTAGCTGTGTGTGTGTCTGGGATTGGCTGACATAATGGCCCTCCCCACTACACGCGCGCGCTTAGGGAAGGAACACAAGGAAAAAAAAAAAAATGGCGATCACCATTATCCATACAGCAGTGATCTGAATGCGCTGTTCCCGCACACTATACACTGAAATTTCATAATAGTGTGAGTGACTTACACTATTACAGCGGAAAGCCAGCTAGTAATTAGCTTGTCTTTTTGCTGCTAGAACCGTTCTCGATGGCGATCACCATTATACAAACAGGAGTGATCTGAAGGCGCTGTTCACGCACACTATACACTGAAATTTCATAATAGTGTGAGTCACAGAGTGACTTACACTATTACAGCGGAAAGCCAGCTAGGAATTAGCTGTTTTTTTGCTCCTAGAACCGTTCTCGAACGTTTCTAGAACTATCGAGCTTTTGCAAAAAGCTCGAGTTCTAGTTCGATCTAGAACAGGCCCCAAAATCACTCGAGCCTAGAACTGGAGAACCTCGAACCTCGAACCGCGCTCAACTCTACACCTGACATCAAGCCCTGGGGTTGGTGAGGTCAGGCGTCTATCACATACCCGACATCACCAACCCAGTCAGTAATAAAAAAAATAGATGACAAACACATTTTTATTTGAAAAAACACTGCCCAACACATTCCCTCTTTCACGAATTTATTAGAAAGAAAAACAAATCCAGGTCTGCTGTAATCCAAGCAGTTACCATGACGATCCATACCATAGTCACTGTCCCAGCCAATGAAGAACAGAATGTTCCCCTTTGGCTGGGAGAGCTGTGCAGTGACTTAAGCTAACATCAATAGGTCAGCCCAGGTCACTGCAGGGCATGACAAGTGCTGCTGTCAGGAGCGAGGTACATTACCTGCGGTGACGATCTCCTGCACTGCTGACAGCAGACCTGTCACTGAGTTCAATGACCTTCACAGCCAAGTATCGCGAGAGCCTGTGACGTCACCGCTAGTGACAGTCTCGGGCCGCAGTGAGAGATGTGAAGCGGCGGCCATGGAAGACAGTGTCAGCGCTGAGGTCGGGAGGGCGGGACTTCATCACCGCAGGTAAGCCGAGCGGGGTAATGCATGCGGAGTGCGAGGTGGGTGGAGCCTAGCAGGGTAATGTGTGCAGAGTGCCAGGTGGGCGGAGCCATGTGTGCAGAGTGCCAGGTGGGTGGAGCCTAGTGGGGTAATGTGTGCAGAGTGCCAGGTGGGCGGAGCCTAGCAGGGTAATCTGTGCAGAGTGCCAGGTGGGCGGAGACTAGCGGCGTAATGTGTGCAGAGTCCAGGTGGGCGGAGCCTAGAGGGGTAATGTGTGCAGAGTGCCAGGTGGGTGGAGCCTAGCGGGGCCATGTGTGCAGAGTGCCAGGTGGGCGGAGCCTAGCGGGGTAATGTGTGCAGAGTGCCAGGTGGGCGGAGCCTAGCGGGGCCATGTGTGCAGAGTGCTAGGTGGGTGGAGCCTAGTGGGGTAATGTGTGCAGAGTGCCAGGTAGGCGGAGCCTAGCGGGGCCATGGGTGCGGGCGGCGGAGTGCGAAGTGGGTGGAGCTTAGCGGGGACATGTGTGCGGGCGGCGGAGTGCGAAGTGGGCGGAGCCTTTCGGGGCCATGTGGCACTGAGGACGTCAGTGTCGGGGACTGCATGGCTGGGGACAGGTGAGTGTGTGTGTGTGTGTGTGTACATGCCGCATGCATGAGGGGGCAGAGCGAGCTGAGCGGGGAAGTGTCTGCTCCCTGCACACGTAACTAGAATAAATATCGGGTAACCAAGGAAAGTGCTTTGCTTGGATACCCGATGTTTATCTTGGTTACCAGCTTCTGGCAGGCTGCCAGTGATGGCTCCCTGCACACTGCAGCTGTAAAAAGCCCTGCTTTTTGCTTATAGAACCATTCTCGAACGTAACTCGAACTGTCGAGCTTTTAGCAAAAAGCTCGAGTTCTAGTTCGATCTAGAACACCCCCTAAAATCACTCGAACCGTGAACTGGCGAACCGCGAACCGCGCTCAACTCTAGTCTGCACCTTCAAGTGCATCCGCGCACTCTTCATCCTCTATGACTGTGGGGACAGCAGTCACACATGCTTTGCAATGCAGACCTTCCACCTCTTTAACCGCAACAGGCAGTGTGATTGGCAGGTCATCAGTTATTTTGGAAGTGGAAACAGCTGCTGGTGTTGAGCTCTCTCAGACATCGAGAGCACCAACTTTGGATGAAGGCAACATTATGTCTCCACCTGCACTTTCCTCACAGACCAGTAGTTTTCCAGGGACACCATACTCAATGCTGTCTACACACAGCACCTAGCCCTTGGTCCCTCAGATGTGGACAAATAAAAGACCATTTCTTCCTAGCCATGACAAAGCTAAGAGGTTGACTTTCACCTTCTGCAAGCTGTTGGCTACAGAAATGCTGCCTTTCCGCCTGATGGACAGAGCGGGTTTTCGAGACCTTATGTCTGTCGCAGTGCCCCAGTTCCAATGCCCAGTCGCAACTACTTCTTCAAGAAAGGTGTGCCTGCGCTTCACCAGCATGTCGCACACAACAACACCGCTTCCTTGAGAAACTCTGTGTGTGACAGGGTGCATTTCACCACCGATACTTGGACCAGTAAGCAGGGGCATTGCATGTCGCTGACTGGGCACTGGGTAACTATGATGAGAGATGGAGAAGGGTCTGCTGTACAAGTCTTGCCGTCCACACGAGTTGTGCGTCAATCCTTTGTATGTAGAAGTTCATCAACTGCTTCTGCCTCTTCCACCTCATCTGGGTCCTCCACCTCCACCCAAATACTGACTGGTCAGGCCACCTGCGTTGTAACTGCGCACAAGGAATCTCGCACACCTCCTTACTATGCTGGCAACAGTGCTCAACGGCATCAGGCGGTCTTTACGTTGAAATGTCTTGGAAATAAGAGTCACACAGCCGACCAGTTGTGGTCAGCTCTGGAGACCGAGTTTCGTAAATGGTTGTCTCCACTCAAGCTGCAGCCAGGGAAGGCCATGTGCGACAATGCTGCAAACCTGGGTGCGGCCCTTCTCCGAGGCAAGGTGACACATGTGCCTTGTATGGCTCACGTGTTGAACCTTGTTGTCCAGCAATTTTTAACCCACTATCCCGGCCTAGATGGGCTTCTGCACAGGGCACGGTCACTATCTGCTCACTTCCGCCGTTCAAACGGCGCAGCTGACCGAATTGCATCGCTACAGAAGTCTTTCAGCCTGCCGGTTCACTGCCTTCATGCAATGTGTCGACACACTGGAATTCGACTCTCCACATGATGCAGCAACTGTGGCAGCACTGCAGAGCCCCGGTGCAATACGTTATGATGTATAGCCTGGGCCAACAAGATGCAGAGATGGGGCAGATCACGCTGATGGAGTGGTCTCAGATCAAGGACCTATGCACCCTTCTGCACAGTTTCGACATGGTGACAAAGATGTTTAGCGCTGACAATGCCATTATCAGCATGACAATTCCAGTCATTTACATGCTGGAGCACACTCTAAACACTATTCGGAATCAGGTGGTGGGACAAGAGGAAGGGTAGGAAGTACAGGAGGATTCATATGCGGAAGGGATACCAAGATCTACAAGGTCCAGACGTTCAGCATCACCAAGGCGGCAGGCATGGGACGGTGGGGGAGAGGGATTAACAAGGGCGCATGGTAGCAGCCAAACTGTTGAGGAAGGTGCAAGAGCCCAGGAAGAAATGGAGGACGAACTGGCGATGGGTATGGAAGACTCAGCAGATGAGGGAGACCTTGATCAAATTTCGGTTGTTCGAGGTGGGGGGAGATGTCAGAGGAAAGAAGCACGGTTATCACCTCACCGATACAAACACAGCAAGGACTTGGTCCGCATGGATGCGCAAGACACATGAGCGCCTTCTTGCTGCACTACCTACAACATGACCCTCGGATTGTCCGAATTAGAAGTAATGTGGGCGTCACACGATGTGATCTATCGTGCGATCGCATGTGCGATCGTACCCGCCCCCGTCGTTTGTGCGTCACGGGCAAATCGCTGCCCGTGTCGCACAAAGTCTTTAAACCGCCATCACATTTACTTACCTGCTGAGCGACCTCGCTGTGGACGGCAAACCTCCTCTTCCTGAAGGGGGTGGGACGTTCGGCATCACAGCGACATCACACAGCAGCCGGCCAATAGAAGCAGAGTGGCGGAGATGAGCGGGATGTAAACATCCCGCCCACCTCCTTCCTTCCGCATAGCCGGCGGGTGCCATGGGACGCAGGTAAGCTGTGTTCATCGTTCCCGGGTGGAGCGATGTGTGCTGTCCCGGGTACGATGAACAACCGGCGCAAAGAAAAATAAACAATTTTTTAAAAATAAACGACGAGTACACGACTCACGATTTGTAACCGATTTGCGAACGTTCAGCGTCGCTCGGAGGTGTCACACGAAACGACGTCGCAACGATGCCGGATGTGCATCACAAAAACCGTGACCCCGACGATGCATTGCACGATAGATCATCTCGTGTGACACCCGCATTATGCTGACTACTGGGTTACCACACTCTTAGATCCCTGGTAGAAGTCAAAATTTGGCAAAATAATTCCAGCCATAGAAAGGGACGCACGTATGCAGGAGTATCAGCAGAAGCTGTTATGCAATCTTAGCTCGGCTTTTCCACTAAACGCCAGTGGTGCACAGAGTGAATCTCACAGTTGTAACTTGCCAACCATGGGACTGTCGAGTCATCATCATTCAAACCATACCAGCAACACCGTATCTGGTGGTAACACCAATTTTATGGAATCGTTTCATGATTTTTTTAGACCATCCTTTGCAAGGCCACAAGAGACGAGAAGTCTGACACATAGTCAATGGCTGGAGAGGATGATACAGGAGTATCTCCAAGTAAATATAAATGCCATGACTCTGCAACTGGAGCCTTGCTCATTTTGGGCTTCCAATCTTGAAAAATGGCCTGAGCTCGCCACTTACGGCTTGGAGATCTTGTCGTGTCCCGCAGCCAGCATTCTCTCGGAACGTGTCTTCAGTGCTGCTGGGTGTGTGCTTTCAGATAAGCGCACGTGTCTGTCCAGTAACAATGTGGACAGACTAACGTTCATCAAGATGAACAAGTCATGGATCCGCAAGGACTTTTCTACCCTTGTGTCATCCTGGGGAGAGTAAATGCTTGTGGATTTTTGAATGTGCTTCATGCAAATCAACCTGTCAAGTTTGCAACTAGGGGACAACTGATGCGACTTAAGTGGTGTCTGTGGCCCAATTTTTAGAAAAAAGGAGACTCTGGTTGGAGTCCCCTTGCTGTGTTTTACATGATTTTAGAAGGGCATGACATGCCTATATCTGTGTGTTCTCCTCCTTTTACTCGTCGAGCTCTTTTGTTTCAGCATGAGTATATGTACTTGTCACTTTTCCATGTGTTTGTGGTGTCTTGTGAGTTGTTTGTCACCTTTTGGACACCTTAGAAGGTGTTTTCTATGTGTTTGTGTTTGCCTCCCATTGTTTTCAATGGGGTTGGAAGGTGTTCGTCGAACATTCGCCGACTGAGCCGCCGTTCGACGAACCGAACCGTACTCGAACACTAGGGGGGTGGCTCATCTGTAGTCCTGACAAGGTTGAAATTGAGTTTGTGTTAATTTATATGTCATAATTATACAGTACATACAATATCAAATATATACCGTATATATATATATATAGTATTAAATGTAACATCTCTAAAGAAAAAGACATCTTGCTGCAAATCTATGTATGAAAGAATAAGGGCTGACACTTGTTATGGAAAAAGCAGCAAACAAGGAGAAAAAACACCTTTCTGGCTTCATTGATTTCTGTCAGGTTCATGTCAATATTTGCTCATGATAACATATATTTACTGATTAATCTATTAAGTAAACATAATTGTTTGGTAATAACATGAAGCCTACAATATCTGACAAAAAAAAACATAACAGGTCTCTCTTTCCCCAGACTTGTATAGACATTTTCAGAGTATCTGTTACGTATCAGTCCAGGTGTGGACCCACTGGGCCGTGCACCGGACTCCCCAAGGGAGGCCACCAGGAGCGAACCCCTATACAGGGACTGTCTGGCGACCACCCCAGAGAGCCTAGATGCACAGTGGAAGGAACACAGGCGGGGTACCGGGAGCGTCCTCGGAAAGTCTGGAGGGAATCGGAACGGATGACCGGAGCTGGGTGAGGGCTGCAGGCGGAGTCCAGGACCAGTGACGAGGGCGGACTGGAGACTTCAGATGGAATCCAGAACCAGTGGTGAAGTGAAGCAGGGGGACGATGGAGAGATCCACTGCAAACGGACACCGGGGAATCTTCAGGGAGCCGGACCAGCTGAGGCAAACCAGGCGTCTCTGATTCTGAGGACAGAGACAGGGTTAATCACTGAACACAAAGGGCTTGAACACTATCACAAGATACTAGCTGAGAGAACTTGTTGAACAAGCACCGCCCGTAAGTAACAGGAAGTCTTTTATACCCTGCACCTGCAATCAGCCACATCCTGTTCCAGGGATGCTGGCCCTATAAGACAAGGCGACTGAGCGCGCCCGCGCCCTAATGCGCATGCGTGAAGCCCAGGAGCCAGAGGCAAGCACAAAAGGCTGAGCAGGGAGCACTGGGGACGCAGGGGAGCAGGAGCAGGAGCAGCGGATGCGATCGGTGAGCACGTGGACCGGATCAGTGGGTATGGAGCGGTGCACGGACACAGAGATCAGATCAGTGGGTATGGAGCGATGCCGGGACACAGAGGCCAGATCAGTGGGTATGGAGCGGTGCAAGGACATAGAGACCGGATCAGAGGGTACAGAGCGGTGCCGGGACACCGGGAGCATGACAGTATGGTACATTTAGATATCAATATCAAAAAATTATCTCAACATATGTGACACACCATGGGCCAAACACCAAATAACTCTAGACTCTGATGACTCTTTCAAGCCACACATCCAAGCCCTCTTCACCTCCTGCCGCCTCCAACTCAAAAATATTTCCAGGATCCGTACATTTCTTTCCCAAGAAGCTGCAAAAACCCTAGTGCATGTCCTTATTATCTCCTGCCTGGATTATTGCAACCTCCTGCTCTGTGACCTCCCTTCTAAGAGTCTTGCACCCCTACAATCTATTCTAAACTATGCTGCCCGACTAATCCACCTGTCCCCCCGCTACTCCCCGACCTCTCCTTTCTGCCAATCCCTTCCCATTGCCCAACGACTTCAGTTCGAAAAACTAACCATGACCTACAAAGCCATCCACAACCTGTCTCCTCTCTAAATCTGTGACCTAGTCTCCCGGTACTTACCTGCACGTAACCTTCGATCCTCACAAGATCTCCTTCTCTACTCCCCTCTCATCTCCTATTCCCACCATCGCATCCAAGATTTCTCGCGTGCCTCCCCCATACTCTGGAATGCCCTGCCACAACATATCAGACTCTCGCCTACCTTGACAAGCTTCAAAAGGAACATGAAGACCTACCTCTTCCGACAAGCTTACAACCTGCCGTAACCCTTTGTCTGATACAGCGCCGCACGACCAGCCCTACCCTCACCTACTGTATCCTCACCCATCCCTTGTAGACTGTGAGCCCTCACGGGCAGGGACCTCTCTCCTCCTGTACCAGTCTGTGTTTTGTATTGTTTATGATTATTGTATTTGTCCGTATTATGCATATGTACCACCCCGCGGGCTCGGCTACGACCGCCGAGCCACTCGGATCCGTGCTCGTACTGCGGGTGGTGGCTCGAGCCTCTCACGGACCCGGGGGTCACGTCGCTCTGCAAGGGAGTTGGCTCTACATGCGGGGATTTGGGTGTTTGGTTTGGGATGATAGTTTGTGATGCCACCCACTGGTTGTGGTGATTATGGACCTGCGGTGAAGGTATGGGGCTCCCGGGAGCGATGTAATAGTGTAGCTAGGTGTTGACCCCTCTGTGGGTAGGGGGTGTTGGTCCCGGGGCCCGGTAGGCAAGGGCCAGGGTGCAGGGTGAAGTGTTGCGGTGCAGTGCCTGATAGCACTGGTGTACTCACTCTGACACAAGACACTGGAGTCGCTGGTAAACCAAACGGAGTGATGAACGGGGCCCGCAGCCAGCTGCAGCTTTCCCAGATTAGGTTGGTAAAGTTTGTCTTTCTCCTGCACCTTTGTATGTGAGTCTTGACTCCTGTGCCTAGGCACCGGTAGTCCGCTCCCCGACGTGTATCTGTCATAGGAGCCCGTTTGCCTGCAGACGCTGGCCCTTTGGATCTCTGGCCCTTGGCGGTGGCACTTATCCGGAATGGTTGGGCTGTTGCCTTCAATCGGGACTTAGGTGGGAATGAACCCCTGAGGTCCAGACCGCAATCAGTTAATTTGACTATGGTGGTGGCTTCTAGCCTGGTTCGGGGTCTGAGTACCCTGCCTGGTGCTCTGGTATCCAGTTGGCTCCCCGGTTCGGTTCCGGCGGGCCACTACCCTGTCCCGGTCCCTTACGGTTCCACCAGTCATATTCCCGGTTTCCTGCAGGCGGCCACTACCGTCTTCCTCCTTGCCAATGGTGACTGGGCTCCGACCCAGCCACCGGAGTAGTCTTTGGCAGGCCTGAGCACAGGTCTGCTTCTGGACTTGAACTTGACTCCTTCCAGAGCCTGAGCTAGACTACAACTCCAACTACTCTGTTCTCCCGCCTCCAGGCCTGTGAACTCCTCGGTGGGTGGAGCCAACTGCCTGGCTCCACCTCCCTGATGTGGACATCAAACCTGGAGGGTGGTGACAAGGCTTTTAGTTTGACTGCTGTTACCTAACTGGGAAGAGGGTGTGTAGTGTTGTTGTGTCTACCTGGAACGACCTGGATAGTCCAGGGCATCACACATACCCCTTTCACATGTAAAGCGCCATGGAATAAATGGTGCTATAATAATAATAATAATAATAATAGTAGTAGTTGCTACACTATTTACATGTAATCAAAACAGAAATGCAAGAAAGATGGAACTCAGCGGACACTGTGCCTCAGACAGGTCAAGGGATAGAGATGGAGGCTTTCATTACATTATCGAGGAAGCATGCCAACACTCACATATAAACGTGACAGAACAAAAAAGAAAATGACTTACATAGAAATAATTTCTGCCTATGTGGTGGTCCTAAGCCTTAAAAAAAGGCTATCATCAGTCAATAAAGGAAAAATAAAAGTCCATCTCACCGTTATTATCACCAGGAGGCAGGTTGGAGCACGGAGACACTCCAGCCAGTAAGTGTGTAGGGGGGTAAGGCTACGCAACCCCCCTTCAGAAGTAGCCAGCACACAGAAGGTTTTCTGCTGTAGTGAAATGTATTGTGTATGTTGTAAATGGCCACCAGGTGGCAATGTGGGTCTATGACGGTTGCCCTGGCACCTGGTTTGGCTTAACAAGGATTAAGAGAAAGGAGGAGGATATGATATACATATGGTAGGACAGGATGTAGAAGGAAGGCAGGAGAGTCCCCAGGAGGAGATAGAGACAAGAGGCCATAATATTCTGTTGATTCAAGATCCTAAGTATCAACCCTTTGATCCCGGACACGAATGGAAGTCCCTGCATTGAAGAGCAGTAAAGTTCAGTTGTTTAAAGAAAATATACTGGTGCCTGCTTTATTGACTCAGAGAAAGAATGGACTGTGGCAAAAGCATCCTTGCACTGAAGCGGCGACCAGGAGCAAGGGGTTTCTGAGAGGCTGCACTGCGTCCTGGCAACCCCTGCACACAAAACTACCACTTTCTTCCCTAGCCGTTCTACAACTGTACAATAATTTAAAAGAACTCCGGCTTCACAATCTTTTGCTCTCCTTTATTCATTAAAATTCTTCCAAAAACAGCATGGCCCAAATCTCAGTAGCTAATATTCCACTCGTTTCAGATATCACAGCATCCTTAATCATGATTAAAAGGGAATCTGTCACCAGGTTTTTGCCATCTAATCTGAGCGCAGCATGATGCGAAGACAGAAACCCTGATTTCATTGATGTGTCACTTACTGGGCTGCTTAGTGTAGTTTTGAAAAAATCACTGTTTAATCAGCAGTAGATTATCATTAGAGGACTACTTGGTGTACTGCCAGGTAGTCAAGCATATTCATGAGCTCTGTACAACTGCTAGATCTGCAGGAAAAAAAAAATATTGATTTTATCAAAATGACAGCAAACAGCTCAGTAGGTGACACATCACTGGAATCAGGGTCTCTGTCTCTACATGATGCTGTTCCTAGATAGGGTAGCAAAAGCCTGATGACAGATTCCCTTTAAAGAGGCTGCAACATCCAAATTGCATGTTCTCTTGAATTATCATCAGTATAATACCTTTTCTTTCTGCTTAGATTTCACAAACATGGAAGATATAAAGAAAAGGCTTTTATCCAATGTGACTTAATGAGATCATATGATAATAGTCTCATATGACATGGCTTAAGCGATTTCAAAGAATCAGCAAATCCTATAGCATTTATTTTTAAAAGCAGAATTAATGCTGAATATACAGAAACACAGATATTAAAGCTAGATATACATTCCTTTACGTGATAGCAAGATAGAAAATATCAACCATAATAACTGTCTAGAAACGGAAATGAGCATACGTGACAAAACAAAGATTTCTTATACTGGAGTACCCCTTTAAGGCATTTCGAAAAGGCTATTAAAGTGCATGGGCAAAATGCCATGAATAACTCTGCCCTGTTATTGGCTTGGTTATGGCTATACATAAAATGCAGCAAAAAATGCTCCAAAACATTCTAACTTTATAGTTGATACAATGATAAAATACATGTCACTGGCACTTGACTTTTGGGCCAAGGTCTTATGATCTGCTCTTGGCTCCAAAGTCTGCACTATAAAATGGAATACACAAACCAAATGTTACTATTAGATTTATTGAAAACAACAATGTTATTTTTCTTTTAAAACTTTGCATTTTTTCATGATAATAATAATAATAATAATAATAATAATAACACTTTATTGCAAATGATAAATGTGGAGAAGTTTTCATTCTTGGTTATACAGTGGAACCTCGCTTAACGAGTAACTCACTTAATGAGAATTTCACTTAACAAGCAAAGCTTTCTGTAAATTTGTAACCCAGTTTATGAGAAAGCTTTGCTGTGCGAGCAAATACTCACTGCACACACTTACCGGTTCGTACATCCACCGTGCTCTGACCCGCACTTGCTGTCCACACAAAGACACACAAGCACACACAAACACACACAAACACACACGCACGCACACACATACAGTATTATGCTCACCTTATCTTCCGTTCCACCACCGGCCTCATGGTTCTTGTAGTCCGCCGGCTCATTGCGACATCCTCGCGGCGAACTACAAGACCCAGGAGGCCGGCGATGGAACGGAAGGTAAGGTGAGCATAATATGTGTACCTTCAGTTCCATCCTGGGTCCTGTAGTTCGCCGCTCCACTATAGGCTGTGCATCGGCAACCATAGTGACAAAGCAGGAACTTCCTCTGTCACCGCTACTCAAAGGCAGCGCGCTGACTAATCAGCTAAGCGGCTCCTGCCTTTGACATCACCTCTCTGGCAGCGGAAGTTCCTCCCTCGTCGTTATGGTAACCCGATACACAGCCCATACCGGAGAACAGCAAGTCCCAGGAGACCGGCGATGGAATGGAAGGTAAGGTGAGCATAATATGTGCGTGTGCGTGCTTGTGTGTTTGTGTGTGTTTGTACGTGTTTGTACGTGTTTGTGCGTGTTTGTACGTGTTTGTACATGTGTGGAATGAGACAATAGGGACCTGAATGGGACATTTAACAAGTTGTTGAACGAATTGTCTGCATTCCAATGATTTCCTATGGGAAATCTTGCTTTGCTGAACGAGTAACTTGGTTAACAAGCACAGTCCCAGAACGGATTGTTCTCGTTAAACAAGGTTCCACTGTAAGAGCTTTGATGGGATTTCCTTTATTGTAGCGCAATGCTACCTGATTTAATGATGCATTTTTTACATGGTTGTCATCTGCATCTTTTCTGTCACTGTATTTAGGTAACAACAGTGTACATCCAGTATGTAGGCATGGATATATGGTGTATGAACAATTATTCTAACGGGAGGAAATGAGAGCTTGTCCTTGATAGAAAACTAGATTTCATCAGAGTAAGCAACTTCCGTATTGTGATCCTCTACCTCTCATGTTCACAATTAAAAATTAATAAGAGCGGCTCACAGATGGTTTTCCATCTCTGCTAGGATTAATGAGACAGAAATGTTTTATCCAAGTGTTGAGACATTGCATGTGATGTGAAAAGTCACTACATAAAGCAGCTTAATTTGAGTAAGCCTCGTCATGCAAGTGTCGCTTTCCCTTGTTTATCATTTAGAATAAGACTTTTTATTTTTTAATTTTTGCAACTCTCAATGTTTTGCAAAGCTATTGGTTAGTGTACTGGTATTCAGAATATTAGGTTTTAGTGGAAAAACTATAAGAAACAAAAGTTGAGTATACTACCCCGTACTAAAAGCCATCCCACCGTGACAAAGTGGACTCAATCAGGATGGCCCCAAACTCTTATTGTTCACCTGTCTACATGATATCAGGACTCAAAGTAGGAGAAGGGTGTTTCGCTCTTTTGATCAAAATAGTATAAACTATGTACCTACTGTATGTTATTTACATGTACTATTACTATTTCTTTATTTATTTAAAGATAGATAGATAATGGATAGATACATAATGGATAGATACATAATGGATGGATAGATAGACAGACCGATAGTTGGATAGATAATGGATAGATAGATAATGGATAGATAGATAGATGGATAGATAGATAGATGGATAGATAGATACATGGATAGATAGACAGACAGATAGATGGATAGATAAATAAAGGATAGATAGATAATGGATAGATAGATAGATAATGGACAGATAGATAATGAATAGATAGATAGATGGATAGATGGATAGATAGATAGATGATAGATAGATAATGGATAGATAGATAATGGATAGATAGATAATGGATGGATAGATAATGGATAGATAGATAGATAGACAGACAGACAGATAGATGGATAGATAGATAGAGGGATAGATAAATAGATAGATGATTGATAGATAGCTAGATAGATAGATAGTGAATAGATAGATAGATAGATAGATAGATAGATAGATGGATAAATAATGGATAGATAGTGGATAGATAGATAGATAGATAATGGATATGTGATGCCCTGGACCTCCAGGGGTCACAGGTAACAACACCACCAACACCACACATCCCCCACCCCTAGTGAGGACACAACAGTCACCCAAAAGGGAGACCTGATGCCTCCTTCAGGGCAAGTAGGGCACACCAGGTGGGTGAAGTCAGGCAGAAAGACACGCCCACCGAGGAGACTACTGTCCTGAGGCAGGAAATACAAAGAGATTGAGTTGTAGAGTGACAGTGACAGGAGGTGTAGAGGAGTAGAGCTGTCAGGGACCCGGGTAGGAACCTGGGACCCTTAAAATGTCAGGCAGGCAGACGGTGGTGGCCACCTGCAGGAGTACCGGTGTACGACCGGCGGAACCGTAGGGACCGGGCAGGGTTGGAGCCCACCGGACCTGAACCGGGGAGTCAACCGTTTACTGGAGCACCAGAAATCGGGTACTCAGACCCCGTCCTAGCTTGGAAACCACTGAGTGTAGGCAAATTGACTGATTGCAGTCTGGACCTCACGGGTTCATTCTCACCCCAAGACCCGAAAGAAGGCAAAAGCCCACCGAGACCGGGTGAGCGCCACCGCCAAAGGCCAACCACCCGACGGGCCAGCGCCTGCAGGCAAAACAGAGGGCTCTTCCGGCAGCTGAACGCCAGGGAGCGGGTTACCACTGCCCAGGCAGGGTAGCCGAACACCAAGACCAGAAGTGCAGGGAAGAGGGACCATCACCAACCTCACCGGGGACATCAGCAGCCGGCCGAGGGTACCGACCATCCTCGAACTTTGGTTTACCAGTGACTCTGAGTATGATTAATCGTGAGTACACCGGTGCCATCCGGGCACCGCACCGCAGCGCGGCGCCCTGCACCACATCACCATCGCCGTTCCTTTAAGGCCCCGGGACGCACCACCCCTACCCACGGAGGGGTTAACAAAAAGGCAGTGCCTCTAACACCGATCCCGGGAATACCCTCCACTCCTGCCGCAGCGGTGGTGCATCCCGTCACCACAAACCGTGGTTGGCGTCACGGCTCACCCAACACGCACCGTATACCACCACCCCCACTGCTTCCCCTTAATGGAGTGACGTCGCCCCCGGTCTGGAGGCACTCGAGCCACCGACCACCCGAGCCCGGACCTCGAGCGGCTCGACCCGAGCAGCGGAGCGTCCGAGCCCTCTCAGGGCGGTACAGATAAATAGATGGATTGATTGATAGCTAGATAGATAGATAGATAATGCATAGATAGATAATGGATACATAATAGATAGATGGATAGATAGATAGATAGAATCTACCGCGTTTCCCAAACAGTCATATGTATAAAAATATAAATACAACTAGATACAAATAAAAATAATCACCTGCCCCTTGTAGCAAGCGGTATATTCAAACACTGTTGAAATATTGCTGTAATGCTAGGTGGTGGTAAGGGGTAAAGCGAGGTGCCACAGAACAAAGAAATAGAGGATATCAATTAACTATATGACAATAAAGGATAAATAAAGTATTAGTTGACTCTGAAAGGAAATTCTTGCCTTATATTGTGTGGATCCTGATTATAGGAAGGTCCAGTGAGGATATATGTGATGCTGGTATATAAACAGACATGGTGCTCTAAAGTGAACACATAAATAGTCTTTAGTAGAGTTGAGCGATGTTCGAGGTTTGAGGTTCGCCAATTTCATGTTCGAGTGATTTTTGGAGGTGCTCGAGATCTAACTCGAATGCAAGCTTTTTGCTAAAAGCTCGATAGCTTGAGTTAAGTTCGAGAATGGTTCGATCACCAAAAAGCCTAGCTAGTTACTAGCTGGCTTTTCACTGTAATAGTGTGAGCCACTGTGATTCCCGGTATTATCAACTTTCAGCATATAGTGTGCGGGGGGGACGCGGTTTAGATCTGAGGTGCACTGCTGAGAGAATGCCGATCGCCATTTTTTTTTTTCCCCTAAGCGCGCGTGCAGGATGTCAGCCAATCACAGACACACACACAGCTAAGTGCAGTTTTGCCAGACAAGCAAGGGCATGTGTCATAGGCTGTGAATGTCATGTCCTTGCCTTATAAAATACGGCCATTTCCCCTGTCGCTGCCATTATCTCCTTTGTGCGTGTGGGTGACAGTCACCGCTCACGCTGCTGCCGCCAATCCTGCTGTGTGCGCTATAGACATAGTGCAAGCTACACAGCGTTGTAGTGATTAGGGACAGATGGTTATTTCAGCCCTTTTCAGGACTGATTTCCAGGCGTTCATAGCCATAGCTGCTAGGCAGGTCCGTGCAAACGCTGTGTACAGCTTTAGATAACAGCGTCTGTGTACCTCAGCTCAGGGAATTCCTTGCTGCATTTCATCATTAGGAGGGATAGAAAGTGAGGCTTCCTTTCCTGTCCTGGTACCCACAGAAGCCGGGCACTGTACTCAACTGCCCACTTTTGCCACGCAATTTTATTTGCCCAAAGAGCTGACACTTTTTCTGCCATCCTAAAAGTGTCTGGAATAGTATAGTCAGCCGGGGTACAAGAAATAAAACGTAACTTTTAATATATTCCTTAAAAGAAGCCAGAGATCCCAACGTCAAATAAAATGTTATCTTAAAATAGCCAGAACAACACACAGTTCCCCTCAGCATGTAGGAGGAGTTCAAACGGCCAGAAGGTCACTTCTTAGTTGATAACAATCTGGTAAGCTGACCACTGTAAATCTGCAAAAACAGGGCAGCTACCAACAGGATATGGACCACCTCAGTACCACTGGGTCACAATAAATCACAGTTTTAATATGTGGAAAAAGTGGAATGGTCTCACCCAGAAACGATCCATCCACCTTTTACTCTAGAGGATCCTTATAGCACTCAAGGCGTCCTAATAGTCCTTGCATGGACTGAGCATGTGGTCCCCTTATTAGGAAATGAGGTCCTGGTGTCCCCGTTCTCCCGACGCGTTTCCTACATTAAGTATTCGTCAGAGGAGTTAACAACAAGCACCATATAACTGAATAGGATAACTGAAGTGAGCACTAATATATATATTATGAGTGCAAGCCAAAAATTACATACTATATACGGATAAGGCTGCACATCAAACTTAGATAATAGTATAATGCCTCAAGCATATGGACAAATATTGGAATATACAATGAAAAATGCTACTTGCTAATTTGAACATGTGAATAATGAATTGCATACCTGCCATGAATATTAGGAAAAAGGAGATATTTAGCAATCGCATTGATCAATGTAACTGAGCCCCAAGGCCTCGTCAAGGCATATCTCTATATTGGGGTCCCTAGCTCTGTGACCCTAAGAGGGGTAACTAAGGACTTTCTTATATAGGAGATGGAAAAAACATGGCCGAAAGGGGCGGAGCTGTGTTCACATTCAGAAAAAAAAAAAAACTACATATAACTGAATAGGATAACTGAAGTGAGCAGTCTTTAATTGCAATGAGATGACACACAGTTAGGGTCACAGAGCTAGGGACCCCAATATAGAGATATGCCTTGACGAGGCCTTGGGGCTCAGTTACATTGATCAATGCGATTGCTAAATATCTCCTTTTTCCTAATATTCATGGCAGGTATGCAATTCATTATTCACATGTTCAAATTAGCAAGTAGCATTTTTCATTGTATATTCCAATATTTGTCCATATGCTTGAGGCATTATACTATTATCTAAGTTTGATGTGCAGCCTTATCCGTATATAGTATGTAATTTTTGGCTTGCACTCATAATATATATATTAGTGCTCACTTCAGTTATCCTATTCAGTTATATGTAGTTTTTTTTTTCTGAATGTGAACACAGCTCCGCCCCTTTCGGCCATGTTTTTTCCATCTCCTATATAAGAAAGTCCTTAGTTACCCCTCTCCACCCATAGCAGTTTTTAATTGCAATGAGATGACACACAGTTAGGGTCACAGAGCTAGGGACCCCAATATAGAGATATGCCTTGACGAGGCCTTGGGGCTCAGTTACATTGATCAATGCGATTGCTAAATATCTCCTTTTTCCTAATATTCATGGCAGGTATGCAATTCATTATTCACATGTTCAAATTAGCAAGTAGCATTTTTCATTGTATATTCCAATATTTGTCCATATGCTTGAGGCATTATACTATTATCTAAGTTTGATGTGCAGCCTTATCCGTATATAATAACAACAAGCACCAGTCCTAAGTTCACATGGACTGGGCAGGACATGCTGAAAACAAAAAAACAACACAATCAAAGTACTGAAAATGAAGGATCATATTACCCAGCAAACTGCTAGGAAGATAGCTGACAAGGACTCACCAAGCGGCAGCAGCGGGCCTTTCAAAACACTGTGCACCGCTATGCTGCGCCCGCCATTTTTAAATCCTTAATCAGCTGCCTGCATGTGACGCTGCATCCACATCGCCCCTCTCTTCCGGGACGCACAGTGGAACACACGCTTGAGGCGCACACGTCACTGAATGTGACGTTGCCGGCGCATGCGCAGATACTCACTACCACAGAGGGCACTGAAAGATGCAAATCGTCACGCCTCCTCACACAGTGCAGGAGGGCTTTAACCCATGAACGTCAGGCTAACGCAGCGCTTAATACAATATGTATTCTGCACAAAGAGCTGCATCGGCTCTAATGACTTAGAGCTGAGAATGTAAGCAGGCAGAAAAATTGCCACTCACAAAGATACCAGATATATGGCAAATTATCAAGGCCCAGAGACCCACAGATATTCATAGTTAGCAAAAGAGGGGATGAGAAAAAGAAGAAGAAGAAAAAAGAGAAAGTCCAGAACATCTGGTAGCATTAAAGGACCCATTCCTAGGGAAGGAGGGGGAGGGGTGTACTTTGGAGACTTTTAGGGAGGAGGAGGAGGAGAACACTGGAGAAAAGGCCCTAACATAGGGACCCAACAAAAGGGGTAGAAAGACTAAGAGGTAGTGGAAGAGGAGCCCTACTAATACCACTACCACTACGCCTGGCTACATAAAGGCTGACCCCTACCTAACAGC
The DNA here is from genome assembly GCF_048569485.1 of Anomaloglossus baeobatrachus. Lineage (NCBI taxonomy): Eukaryota > Metazoa > Chordata > Amphibia > Anura > Aromobatidae > Anomaloglossus > Anomaloglossus baeobatrachus. The sequence goes on from NC_134354.1 coordinate 302,909,880, forward strand.
AGATGTTGGCACCCTAGACAGACGGTGTGTGGCGCCCCTGCTCGTACGGCGGCTGACCCTCCTAACTACCACTAACCTCAAAATTACAAAAAGGGTGCGAAGGAAAGGGTTTCATTTAGACCTTGGAAGCTGACAGTTTTCAACCTAAAGATCCATTCAGCCTCACGCTGAAGGATCCTCTTATTCCAGTTCCCACTCCGTCTAAGTGGAGGGATCATGTCAATGCCCTGAAAGAACATACAGTCCAAATTTCCACAATGTGTGGCATTAACGTGCCGTGCCAGCGGGGTGTCATTTTTGAGCCTAAAATCCCTTAGGTGCTCACCAATCCTTCTCCTAAACTCCCTTTTGGTCTTCCCTATGTACTCAAGGCCACACCGACATGTTGCTTTATAAATGACACCCTTGGTATGGCAGTTGATGAACCAACGGATGTCATATTCTTTCCCTGTCACATTGCTAAGGAACTTTCGACCAGTTTTTAACGCTTTACAAGCGACACAGCCACTAAAGCGGAAACATCCCTTGATGTCACTCTTAAGCCAACCATTGTCGACCTTTCTGTTATCCACAAAGTGACTGTGTACAAGCCGATCTTGTAGAGATCTAGCTTTCCTGAATGTGATGCTAGGTCTTGCTGAAATAAAATTCCCTAGATCTCCATCCATTCGGAGAATTGGCCAGTATTTCTCCAGTATCCTCCTCACTGCCCCAGCTCCATTGTTATAATCATCAGTCTCCTTAGGTGGGGGATACAGTAAAGTAGACCTTTCAACCTGATCCGTCACCCTGCGAGCCTCACTGATAATCCTATGTGGATAACCTCTCTCATGAAAGCGATTTTCCAGATCATTGGACTGTGCGGCACACTTCTCTTCACTCGAGCAATTCCTTCTAATCCTAGGAAATTGTCCCCGCGGGATGCCCTTTTTCAAAGCCAGGGGGTGTCCACTCTCCCATCTCAGCAGTGAATTTGTTGCTGTGGGTTTGCGGTAGGTACTAGTGGCCAGATAACCCCCTGCGATTTTTTTTCTATCAGGACATCCAGAAAGGGCAGACTGGAAGGATTACCCTCAAATGTAAAGTGTAGACCAAGATCATTTTTATTGAGCCCTGCTACAAACGCAGCTAGGTCAGATTCTGAGCCTCTCCACAATAAAAACACGTCGTCAATGTATCTGCACCACATTAAGATCTTATCAGTGGGCATAACAGACTCATCTCCAAAAATCACAGTCTCCTCCCACCAGCCCAGGAGCAAATTAGCGTACGATGGCGCACAAGGGCTGCCCATCACAGTGCCCCTGAGCTGGTGGTAGAGTCGGTCTCCAAAGACGAAGATGTTACGTGTTAGACAGAACTCAAGAATCTTCATCAAGAACGAATTATGCTCGCTATATTGTCTACCTCTACCGTTGAGGAAATGCCGCACAGCCCTCAGACCCACTTCGTGCCTGATGCAAGAATAAAGAGATTCCACGTCGATGCTCGCAAGTATGACATCATCCTCAACTGACACGCCCTCAAGCTTCTTCAAAAGATCGGTGGTATCTCTTAAATAGGAATTTAAAGACCACAAACGGTCTAAGGAGTTTATCCAAATAGATCCCCAGGTTCTGAGTCAAACTCCCAACGCCCGACACAATTGGTCTCCCTTTCAACTGTCTGGTGCCTTTGTGTACCTTCGGTAAACAATAGAAAGTGGGAGTGACTGGAAACCTGGGGAGAAGAAAATCAAACTCCTTCTTATCAATCAGGCCATTGGCCTAAAGGCCCCGTCACACTAAGCAACATCGCTAGCAACATCGCTGGTAACGAACAACTTTTGTGACGTTGCTAGCGATGTTGCTGTGTGTGACATCCAGCAACAACCTGGCCCCTGCTGTGAGGTCGTTGGTTGTTGCTGAATGTCCTGGGCCATTTTTTAGTTGTTGCTGTCCTGCTGTGAAGCACAGATCGCTGTGTGTGACAGCGAGACAGCAACAACTAATGTGCAGTGAGCAGGGAGCCAGCTTCTGCTGAGGCTGGTAACTAATGTAAACATCGGGTAACCAAGAAGCCCTGTCCTTGGTTACCCGATATTTACCTTTGATACCAGCCTCCTCCGCTCTCACTGCCTGTGCTGCCGGCTCCTGCTCTGTGCACAGATAGCTGCAGCATACATCAGGCAATTAACCCGATGTGTGCTGTAACTAGGAGAGCAAGGAGCCAGCGCTCAGTGTGCGCTGCTCCCTGCTCTGTGCACATTTAGCTGCAGCACACATCGGGTTAATTAACCTGATGTGTGCTGTAACTAGGAGACTGGGGGCTGGTCACTGGTTGCTGGTGAGCTCACCAGCAACTCGTGTAGCCACGCTCCAGCGATCCCTGCCAGGTCAGGTTGCTGGTGGGATCGCTGGAGCGTCGCAGTGTGACAGCTCACCAGCAACCTCCTAGCAACTTACCAGCGATCCCTATCGTTGTTGGGATCGCTGGTAAGTTGCTTAGTGTGACTGGACCTTTAGCAGTCAATAGAATACCTTTGAGTTCCTGGATAAAAGACTCCATAGGGTTATGCACAAGTCTGCCATAACTCCCTCCATCGTTTAGAATATCAAGGCACATCTTTTTGTAATCCTCAATGTCCATAACGACATTTTTGCTTAGTGAGATTAAAATTGCAAGGATGCGCCAGGTTTAGATGTTCAAAGTCCCTGGTGACCAGGTTACAAAAAATGTCAATGGAGCCAATATCATTAACCACCGGGGGCATCTTATCACTTTTCATCTTAAGGTCAGTAAAAGGTCCCAGGCCACTGAGGTTCGGGTCAGGTTCACTAATACTGTACAACAACCTCACATCTTCCAAAATGTCCTCTGAGATACCCAATTCCATGCTCTGTTTTTTATCCTCCCTGATAAAGTGTTTCTTCCATTTTAACTTACCGACAAAAAGATTAAGGTCTTTTACACCCTCAAAGCTACAAAAGTCTGACATTGGCACGAAAGTGAGACCCTTACTTAAAACAGACATTTCACTAGCTGACAACTCACGCTTAGACAAGTTAATTACTTGGGAGGGGCCAGGGGGAGGGAGGCAAGTCCGGGTTTCTGCCTGTTTCGAAGGGAATAACCCGTTTGTTCTAAAAAACGGTTATTGCCCCTACCTCTACCCTTATTCCTTCCCTTGCCTCCAGAGACCCCACCACGTCCCTCAAAATCAGAGGCGTCAGTATCAGTAGAGGTGCTGTCAGACTCGTTGGATCTAGGGGGTCTAGAGAGAAAGAAGCTATAGGCCTTATTGTCCCTAAACTCTTGGAGATCTCTTACATAAAACCTATGCTTCTTCTCCTTAAGATGATACTGAAATTTCTCGATGGTATTTTGCAGAACGGTCTCCTTAGCAGCAAAATCACCGTCCTCCGAGAACTTCCTAGCAATATCAATCTGCTCCTTCAGTGCTACTTCAAGACTAGCTAGTCGTTTACATTCCTCGTCTAGTAGCAAGGTCATCAGTCTTAAAGAGCAATCCGTAACCTCCTTCTCCCACTTAGACGTCAACTCAGTACCCCTATATCTATAGCCAGGTGTAAGTGAAATCCGCAAATAGCGGGGTACAATTTTATCCTTTAAATACACCTCCAATGACTGGACCTCCCACCAAGAGGTGGTGCGCCCTTTATAAGTCCTAATCAGATCACTGAAGGCACTATTCAGGGTAGGGGTATATTTTTTCTGGACAAAGTCCTTCTTAGAAAAAACCTCTTTTGCTTCAGAAAACCAATTGTTGGTATCAATACCTGAGGCCAGGAATCCTGCCATAATAGTACATATATAGAATTAGCCACTGGTAAGGTACCACATCAATTATAGGATAGTCAGCCGGGGTACAAGAAATAAAAGGCCTTTTCTCCAGTGTTCTCCTCCTCCTACTCCCTAAAAGTCTCCAAAGTACATCCCTCCCCCTCCTTCCCTAGGAATGGGTCCTTTAATGCTACCAGATGTTCTGGACTTTCTCTTTTTCTTTCTTCTTCTTCTTCTTTTTCTCATCCCCTCTTTTGCTAACTATGAATATCTGTGGGTCTCTGGGCCTTGATAATTCGCCATATATCTGGTATCTCTGTGAGTGGCAGTTTTTCTGCCTGGTGGGAGGTCCAGTCATTGGAGGTGTATTTAAAGGATAAAATTGTGCCCCGCTATTTGCAGATTTCACTTACACCTGGCTATAGATATAGGGGTACTGAGTTGGCGTCTAGGTGGGAGAAGGAGGTTACGGATTGCTTTTTAAGACTGATGACCTTGCTACTAGACGAGGAATGTAAACGACTAGCTAGTCTTGAAGTAGCACTGAAGGAGAAGATTGATATTACTAGGAAGTTCTCGGCTGACGGTGATTTTGCTGCTAAGGAGACCGTTCTGCAAAATACCATCGAGAAATTTCAGTATCATCTTAAGGAGAAGAAGCATAGGTTTTATGTAAGAGATCTCCAAGAGTTTAGGGACAATAAGGCCTATAGCTTCTTTCTCTCTAGACCCCCTAGACCAGGGGTGGGGAACCTCCGGCCCGCGGGCCGCATGCGGCCCGCCATGACCTTTTATGCGGCCCCCGGGCACATTCCCAGGGGCTGTAGTGCTGGGGCCGCCAGCCCTTTAAATGAACACATGAACCAATGGGCTCTCCCGCTGTCCAGTAGCGTAATCAGCGGTGTGTGCCCGCCCCTCTGTCCCCTCGTGCTGTGTGTGTGCCTGCCCCTCTGCCCTCCGGAGCGATGTGCCCGCCCCTCTTTCCCCTCGTGCTGTGTGTGCCCGCCCCTCTGCCCTCCGGAGCGATCTGCCCGCCCCTCTTTCTCCTCGTGCGGTGTGCCCGCCCCTCTGCCCTCCGGAGCATCTGCCCGCCCCTCTTTCCCCTCGTGTGGTGTGCCCGCCCCTCTGCCCTCCGGAGTGATCTGCCCGCCCCTCTTTCCCCTCGTGTGGTGTGCCCGCCCCTCTGCCCTCCGGAGCGATCTGCCCCCTCTGCCCTCGGCGCGATGTGCCCGCCCCTATGTCCTGTCGTGTGGTGTGACCGCACCTTTCAACTCCAGAGCGATCTGCTCGCCCCTCTGCCCTCCGGCCTGCACTGTCTCCGGCGCTGTGAGTGCGCGCCTGCACTCTGCTCCCCGTCCAGTACTTTGTGTACCCTCCCTCCAGAGTTGTGTGCAACGATCAGTGCTGTGTCCCTCACCCCATGCTGTCTATCACCTCAGGTTTGTGGCTCCCCGGTAATGTCAGGGCTCTGCAGGTGCTGTGTGCAGAGCCTTGACATTACTGGGGGGCAGTGCTGTGTGCCCTCCCAATGCTGTGCATCACCCCCAGTGTTGTGTTCCCCAGTGATGTCTGTGCCCCCCTCAGTGATGGCTTTGCCCCAGCTCCTCTTGTGATGTGTATGTCCCCCAGCCCCTCTTGCGTTCTGTATGCCCCCCAGCACCTCTTGCATTGTGTATGCCCCCCAGCCCCTCTTGTGTTGTGTATGCCCCCCAGTATCTCTTGCGTTGTGTATGCCCTCCAGCCCCTCTTGCGTTGTGTATGCCCCCCAGCCCCTCTTGGGTTGTGTATGCCCCCCAGCCCCTCTTGTGTTGTTTGCCTTCAGCGTCTCCTGTGACTTATACATCACATTGGAGATGCTGGGGGCATATACATCACAGGAGACACTGGGGACATACACAACACAGGAGGGGCTGTGGGCATTTACATCACAGGAGGGGCTGGGAGCATATATAGCTCCTCATGTGATATATGTGCCTCCAGTGTCTCCTGTGTTGTGTATATACAGCAATCCCAGCGTTTCCTTTCTGTGGTGTATACGTCAGTCCCAGCGTTTCCTTTCTGTTGTGTATACGTCAGTCCCAGCGTTTTCAATGTGATGTATATGCCCCCAGCCCCTCCAGTGATGTATGTGCCTTCAGTGACTCCTGTAATGTATATAGAGCAGTCCCAGTGTCTCCTATGTGTTGTGTGTGCCTCCAGTGTCTCCTATGTGTTGTGGGTGCCTCCAGTGTCTCCTATGTGTTGTGCGTGCCTCCAGTGTCTCCTATGTGTTGTGTGTGCCTCCAGCATCTCCTATGTGTTGTGTGTGCCTCCAGCGTCTCCTATGTGTTGTGTGTGCCTCCAGCGTCTCCTATGTGTTGTGTGTGCCTCCAGCGTCTCCTATGTGATGTATATGATTTAGCAAATATTATTATCACAAAGAGTTGACTGCACTTCAGACCGAGACAGAAAAGCAGTTGTGAGAAGAAACATGATTAGTATCATCCAACATCACAGCCGCACCAAAGAGAAGCCGCTCCGGCCGCCACAGTAGGGGTGAGTTAATTGTTTGACCAAATATAGCCGGGTAATTTTCACAGTGATATTTTTGTGCGGCCCCCGAAGGTTGGTAGAAATTTCCAAATGGCCCCCGGCTGAAAAAAGGTTCCCCACCTGTTACACGTCGTGGCTCTCTTATTGCAAGGAATGAGGTGGTCCCCCATTCCTTGTCTGCCACGAGCCCTCCTGCTCAGCAGCGCCAAAGGTCTGGGAGACTGTGCAGTCTGCAGGAGTTGCCTTCTCAGAGACACAGCAGAAGGGTGACACCTAGTGGTTCTCACCTTGCAAGGAATGGAGCGGTCTCCCATCCCTTGCCTGCCACAAGCTCTCCTGTTCAGCATCACGGAGGCTCTGGGAGGTTGCGCAGTGTGCAAAGAATAGATGCTCAGGGAAGCAGCAAGACTTCCCATGTCTCTGCACATTGTGAAACCGGGGATCCCGCCTTTATGACCCAGAGGCAGGAAGATGAGCATGTGCTCCACGTGACGTCTTCTGATTCGCTCACTGATATCACACAGCCCGATGACGAGGCTGGTGATGTGCTGAATCCTGACTGGCTGGGCCAGGACGTCACGAATCCTGATTGGGTCACGCCCGTCTCGCGCCCGCCCTTGGGTGGAGCTACACCTCCTTAAAAGCTCCCCCTGCCATCATGGCGGCACGCGACCGTCCTTCTATGTTTGGATGTCTGGCAGCGTGCTGCCACGCCACTGCTTAGTCATTATTTTCTTTTGTGGGCTTTGCCCTTGCTGCTCAGGCAGCACCTAGTTTGCAGGTCTTGCCCCTGACTTGCTGCTCCGGCAGTATCCCGTTTAGCAGGCTGTGTTCCTGTCCCAGGTGAGCTCCTCGAGTCTCTGTCGGACTCACTGGGTTTCTGAAGCACACGTGCGTGGGCACCTCTGTGCTACCCCCGTGCCATATTCCTGTGACTCCCGCTGGCACACGTGTGTAGGCACCTCTGTGCGTCGCCGTGCAACAGGTACACCGTACGAGAAGCCCCGAGCCATACAACCCTCACGGGTTAGGGTGGACCGGTGTACATAGATCGTCTGTGACGTTCCAGACGATCACTAGCAGCAACCCGCTCACTCTTTCCTGACCATAGCAGCGGTCCCTTACACCGCACAGTGGACCTTGACCGGCGGAAGCTGTCCATTTCCCATCTTGGCACGCTTCCCCGGGTCCCCCTCGTAACACCCACCCCTGCCCTAGACCCAACGAGCCTGACAGCACCTCTACTGATACTGACGCCTCAGATTTTGAGGGACGTGGTGGTGCCTCTGGAGGCAAGGGAAGGAATAAGGGTAGAGGTAGGGGCAATAACCGTTTTTTAGAACAAACGGGTTATTCCCTTCGAAACAGGCAGAAACCCGGACTTGCCTCCCTCCCCCTGGCCCCTCCCAAGTAATTAACTTGTCTAAGCGTGAGTTGTCAGCTAGTGAAATGTCTGTTTTAAGTAAGGGTCTCTCTTTCGTGCCAACGTCAGACTTTTGTAGCTTTGAGGGTGTAAAAGACCTTAATCTTTTTGTCGGTAAGTTAAAATGGAAGAAACACTTTATCAGGGAGGATAAAAAACAGAGCATGGAATTGGGTATCTCAGAGGACATTTTGGAAGATGTGAGGTTGTTGTACAGTATTAGTGAACCTGACCCGAACCTCAGTGGCCTGGGACCTTTTACTGACCTTAAGATGAAAAGTGATAAGATGCCCCCGGTGGTTAATGATATTGGCTCCATTGACATTTTTTGTAACCTGGTCACCAGGGACTTTGACGTGGAATCTCTTTATTCTTGCATCAGGCACGAAGTGGGTCTGAGGGCTGTGCGGCATTTCCTCAACGGTAGATGTAGACAATATAGCGAGCATAATTCGTTCTTCATGAAGATTCTTGAGTTCTGTCTAACACGTAACATATTCGTCTTTGGAGACCGACTCTACCACCAGCTCTTAGGAGCACTGCGATGGGTAGCCCTTGTGCGCCATCATACGCTAATTTGCTCCTGGGCTGGTGGGAGGAGACTATGATTTTTGGAGATGAGTCTGTTATGCCCACTGATAAGATCTTAATGTGGTGCAGATACATTGACGACGTGTTTTTATTGTGGAGAGGCTCAGAATCTGACCTAGCTGCTTTTGTAGCAGGGCTCAATAAAAATGATCTTGGTCTACACTTTACATTTGAGGGTAATCCTTCCAGTCTGCCCTTTCTGGATGTCCTGATAGAAAAAATCACAGGGGGTTATCTGGCCACTAGTACCTACCGCAAACCAACAGCAACAAATTCACTGCTGAGATGGGAGAGTGGACACCCCCTGGCTTTGAAAAAGGGCATCCCGCGGGGACAATTTCCTAGGATTAGAAGGAATTGCTCGAGTGAAGAGAAGTGTGCCGCAAAGTCCAATGATCTGGAAAATCGCTTTCATGAGAGAGGTTATCCTCATAGGATTATCAGTGAGGCTCGCAGGGTGACGGACCAGGTTGAAAGGTCTACTTTACTGTATCCCCCACCTAAGGAGACTGATGAGGCAAGTGAGGTAATTCGGTTTATCACCACTTATAACAATGGAGCTGGGGCAGTGAGGAGAATACTGGAGAAATACTGTCCAATTCTCCAAATGGATGGAGATCTAGGGAATTTTATTTCAGCAAGACCTAGCATCACATTCAGGAAAGCTACATCTCTACAAGATCGGCTTGTACACAGTCACTTTGTGGATAACAGAAAGGTCGACAATGGTTGGCTTAAGAGTGACATCAAGGGATGTTTCCGCTGTAGTGGCTGTGTCGCTTGTAAAGCGTTAAAAACTGGTCTAAGGTCCTTAGCAATGTGACAGGGAAAGAATATGACATCCGTTGGTTCATCAACTGCCTTACCAAGGGTGTCATATATAAAGCAACATGTCGGTGTGGCAATGAGTACATAGGGAAGACCAAAAGGGAGTTTAGGAGAAGAATTGGTGAGCACCTAAGGGATTTTAGGCTCAAAAATGACACCTCGTTGGCACGGCACGTTAATGCCACACATTGTGGAGATTTGGACTGTATGTTCTTTCAGGGCATTGACATGATCCCTCCACTTAGATGGGGTGGGGACTGGAATAAGAGGATCCTTCAGCGTGAGGCTGAATGGATCTTTAGTTTGAAAACTGTCAGCCCCCAAGGTCTAAATGAAACCCTTTCCTTCGCACCCTTTTTGTAATTTTGAGGTTAGTGGTAGTTAGGAGGGTCAGCTGCCGTACGAGCAGGGGCGCCACACACCGTCTGTCTAGGGTGCCAACCTCTGCTGTTAGGTAGGGGTCAGCCTTTATCTAGCCAGGCGTAGTGGTGGTGGTATTAGTAGGGCTCCTCTTCCACTACCTCTTAGTCTTTCTACCCCTTTTATTGGGTCCCTATGTCAGGGCCTTTTCTCCAGTGTTCTCCTCCTCCTCCTCCCTAAAAGTCTCCAAAGTACACCCCTCCCCCTCCTTCCCTAGGAATGGGTCCTTTAATGCTACCAGATGTTCTGGACTTTCTCTTTTTCTTTCTTCTTCTTCTTCTTTTTCTCATCCCCTCTTTTGCTAACTATGAATATCTGTGGGTCTCTGGGCCTTGATAATTCGCCATATATCTGGTATCTTTGTGAGTGGCAGTTTTTCTGCCTGCTTACATTCTCGGCTCTAAGTCATTAGAGCCGATGCAGCTCTTTGTGCAGAATACATATTGTATTAAGCGCTGCGTTAGCCTGACGTTCATGGGTTAAAGCCCTCCTGCACTGTGTGAGGAGGCGTGACGATTTGCATCTTTCAGTGCCCTCTGTGGTAGTGAGTATCTGCGCATGCGCCGGCAACGTCACATTCATTGACGTGTGCGCCTCAAGTGTGCATTCCACTGTGCATCCCGGAAGAGAGGGGCGGCGTGGATGCAGCATCACATGCAGGCAGCTGATTAAGGATTTAAAAATGGCAGGCGCAGCATAGCAGTGCACAGTGTTTTGAAAGGCCCGCTGCTGCCGCTTGGTGAGTCCTTGTCAGCTATCTTCCTAGCAGTTTGCTGGGTAATATGATCCTTCATTTTCAGTACTTTGATTGTGTTGTTTTTTGTTTTCAGCATGTCCTGCCCAGTCCATGTGAACTTAGGACTGGTGCTTGTTGTTAACTCCCCTGACGAATACTTAATGTAAGAAACGCGTCGGGAGAACGGGACACCAGGACCTCATTTCCTAATAAGGGGACCACATGCTCAGTCCATGCAAGGACCATTGGGACGCCCTCCTACATGCTGAGGGGAACTGTGTGTTGTTCTGGCTATTTTAAGATAACATTTTATTTGCGGTTGGGATCTCCGGCTTCTTTTAAGGAATATATTAAAAGTTAAGTTTTATTTCTTGTACCCTGGCTGACTATCCTATAATTGATGTGGTACCTTACCAGTGGCTAATTCTATCTATGTCTGTAATAGTAACTTAGTTTTCCTTTCCTGTCCTGGTACCCACAGAACCCGGGCACTGTACCCACCTGCCCAGTTTTGCCACACATTTTTATTTGCCCAAAGAGCTGACACTTTTGCTGCTATCCTAAAAGTGTCTGGAATAATAACTTAGTTTTCCTTTCCTGTCCTGGTACCCACAGAACCAAGGCACTGTACCCACCTGCCCACTTTTGCCACGCAATTTTATTTGCCCAAAGAGCTGACACTTTTTCTGCCATCCTAAAAGTGTCTGGAATAGTAACTTATTTTTCCTTTCCTGTCCTGGTACCCACAGAACCCGGGCACTGTACCCACCTGCCCACTTTTGCCACGCAATTTTATTTGCCCATAGAGCTGACACTTTTTCTTCCATCCTAAAAGTTTCTGGAATACAAATTTAGTGTTCCTTTCCTGTCCTGGTACCCACAGAACCCGGGCACTGTACCCACCTGGCCATTTTTTGCCAGGCTATTTTGTTTGCCCATAGAGCTGACACTTTTTCTTCCATCCTAAAAGTGTCCGGAATACAAATTTAGTCTTCCTTTCCTGTCCTGGTACCCACAGAACACGGGCACTGTACCCACCTGCCCATTTTTTGCCAGGCTAATTTATTTGCCCATAGAGCTGACACTTTTTCTGCCATTGTAAAAGTGTCTGGAATAGTAACTTAGTATTCCTTTCCTGTCCTGGTACCCACAGAACCCGGGGACTGTACCCACCTGCCCACTTTTGCCATGCTATTTTATTTGCCCAAAGAGCTGACACTTTTTCTGCCATCCTAAAAGTGTCTGGAATAGTAACTTAGTATTCCTTTCCTGTCCTGGTACCCACAGAACCCGGGCACTGTACCCAACTGCCCACTTTTGCCACGCTATTTTATTTGCCCAAAGAGCTGACACTTTTTCTGTCATCCTAAAAGTGTCTGGAATACTAATGTGACGCCCTGGGCTAGTCAGGTCATCCCAGGTAGTCACACACACACCCTCCCCGAATAGGTGACAGCAGCCAACCAAGAAACCCTTGTCACCACCCTCCAGGTTTGATGTCCACACCAGGGGGGCGGAGCCAGGCGGTTGGCTCCACCCACCGAGGAGTTCACAGGCCTGGAGGCGGGAAAGGCACACAAGTTCAGACACAAGTTGTAGTGCAGAGTAGAGAGAAGTCAAGTTCAAGGGCAGACCTGTGTCCAGGCCTGCCAACACTCTACTCCGGTGGCTGGGTCAGAGCCCAGTCACCTTTGGCAAGGAGGCAGACGGTGGTGGCCGCCTGCAGGAGCTGGGATTACAGCCGGTGGAACCGTAGGGACCGGGGTCGGGCGGTGGTCCGCCGATACCGAACCGGGGAACCGATTGGAAACCGGAGCACCAGGAGGGGCACTCAGATCCAGTACAGAGCCCTGAACTGACAGGGCCGAGTCAAATCAACTGATTTCGGAATGGACTTAAGGACCTATCCCACACAAGACCCGTTAGAAGACAACAGCCCAACCATAAAGGGTAAAGCCACCGCCAAGGCATAGAGACCCAAAGGGCCAGTGTCTGCGGGTAAACGGGCTCCTACGGCATATACAAGTTAGGGAGTGGACTACATAGGCATAGGAGTCAAAACATTCATACAAAGAAGTGCAGGAGAAAGGCGGAAACCACCAACCTATTCTGGAAGAAACTGCAGCTGGCTGCGGGCCCCGTTCATCACCCCGTTTGGTTTACCAGAGACTCCAATGTATTGTGTCATAGTGAGTAAACCAGTGCCTTCGGGCCACGCACCGCGCTGCACAGCATCAGCACCCAGCACGCACCCGTTCCCATGCATCAGCACTTCCCTCGGGCCCCTGGGACCATTGCTCCCTACCCACGGAGGGGTCAACACCAAGTTGCGCAACACCATCCCCGGGAGGCCTAGTTAACGGCAGTGGTGGTGTCCATCCATTTACCACAACCCGTGGGTGGCGTCACGAACTTATACCCCAAATCAAACCACCGCGGCCCGGCCGTGGAACTTCCCGCCAAGTCCCTGCGTGTAGCGCCAATTCCCTTGCAGAGCAATGTGACCCCCGGGTCCGTAAGAGGCTCGAGCCACCACCCCCCATACGAGCACGTATCCGAGCGGCTCAGCGGTCGCAGCCGAGCCCGCGGGGCGGTACACTAAATTACTGTTCCTTTCCTGTCCACTGACCCACAGAATACGGGCACTGTACCAACCTGCCCACTTTTGCTACACTATTTTATTTGCTTAAAGAGCTGACATTTTTTCTGCCATCCTAAAAGTGTCTGGAATACTAAGTTAGTGTTCCTTTCCTGCCAAGCCAGGTACAACACATGAGCATTCTACACTTCTCTCCATTTCTGCTACGCAATTATTAAATGCAGGTAGTCCAGCCAATCTGTGGCGAAGGTGCAGGCGTGGATATAATGGTACAACACATGAACATTCTATACTTCTCTCCATTTCTGCTGCGCAATTATTAAATGCAGGTAGTCCAGCCAATCTGTGACGAAGGTGCAGGCGTGGATATAATGTTGCCTTCATCCAATGCTGGTTCTCTCGATGTCTGTCAGAGCTCAACAATACCTTCTGTTTCCACTTCCAAAACAAGTAACGACCTGCCAATCACACTCCCTGCTGTGGGTAAAGGGGTGGAAGTTCAGCATGAAAAAGCATGTGTGACTGCTGTCCCCACAGTCACAGAGGATGAAGATCACGCAGATGCAGATGGGGCAGGCGGTGGTTGCACAGCCCCGCTAGCCCGCATTGTAGCACAGTGAAATTCCCATTGCGACTTATGCTTCATTTAAAGTCGTGTACAGGGTGGGCTCACCAGTATGCAGCAAAACCACGCAACAGGAAAAGGACTCTACGCAGTTGGGTTGATTAATGATTGTTTAACTTTCCCAAAACAAACAATAAGAACCATGCATAAAACTGAAAGAATAGAACAATCCATTCAGTTGCCTACTACCTGGTAATCCCTCTGCGTAGCAGGAGTAATTGTGTGTGTGTGTGTGTGTGTGTGTGTGTGTGCGTGCGAACACGACTTACCAGTGGCGCATCACAAGAGCTTACAACTTATCTTCCTAAACATAGACAAAACCCATTACCCCCCCTGAATACCCTTGTTAGCTGAAGCCTCACAGATAAGGCAGATGATAACAGTGTGAATGCAAACCACACAGCTCAGCAGCACAGTCATGGAAATCTTGTAAAGCAACAGTCAATGCAAACATGTGTCGCTGTCCCTCTATGATTTAAACTGTAAGTGACAATTTGACAGTGCAGAGGCAGAAAGTCTTATTGTCTATATAGTCAGCCTAACCAGAACAGAGATGTGTTTTGCTAAGAAAACAAAGTGTTGCGTGCATGCATGTAATACTATTGTATGTACTGAGGATTTCGATTGCGTTAGGGCAATGACAACCAGAGACGAGTTCTTCGCGCAAAAGACGTTTTATAATATGTAACCGCAATATGTACACAGAACAGAATATACACAGTAATATGTAACCGCAATATGTACACAGAACAGAATATACATAGAGGAACATAAACACAGTAAATACCTGCCGGGTTCTGAGCAAAGGGGAATTCCCGGGGCCGCGCACTGGACTCCCCCAGGGAGACCGCCAGAAGCGAACCCCTATACAGGGGCTGTCCGGCAATCACCCCAGAAGGCCCAAATGTACAGCGGCCGGGACAAAAAAGGGCAACAGATATAGTCCAAAAAATGTCCGTACGTGATGTGAGTCCTAGGGTGGATATGAACGGAAGGGACCGGGCAGAAGTGCCGACCAGAGACGGCAGACAGAGTCCGAGCACAGTTGGATGAGAGGTGAAGTCCAGAGCTGGTGTCAGGTGTTTCAACCGGATCCAAACAGCAATCAGGAGATGAGAGCAGCAGGGCGGGAGTACACAGGAAGCAGTATACTCAGGCAACTAGACTAAGCTTAGGGGCGGGCTTTTAAACAGATGAACAGGAAGTAGGGCAACAGAACAGAAAACTCCATGTTAACAAAGGGCAAGATCCTTCAAAAGAAAACTGGAAATCCCGGAACTCTGACAACGCATTACTGTCTGGGCCCAGCCTACTGTACCCGGATACTGTGGTGTCTAGTTGCCATTAATACAGACTTTACGCTCCGCTCACGGTAAACAGCATAGACAGCACCGGAAGAATGTCGGTCTGTGGCACAGGATGCTGCTCACAGGTGTTACGGTCCTCCTCACCAACTCCAACATGACTCCCCTCACAATTGACTGAAGTGTTTCCGCGGTAGCTCCTTGCTGTAACACACACCTTTAGCTTTTCCTTCTGTTCATAGACAGCATCTCCAAGTCCACAGCCAAAGACCGTTTTGCTATTGCTATAGTGACCAAACAGACAAAGGTAGATGCAGCCCCTTGTGTGTAGTCTGCAACAATGCATGCAATGAACGGCAAATAAGCATGTTGCATTGACAGTGGATAAAGCTGAGCAATACACCTTCACGCTATCAATTCATATCCATGTGACACTTCATGGACAAAGTACTCAAAGTTGTGAGTTTTGCCTTCTACTTAGAGATTGTTGACAAATCTTACAGATTACATGACTTGGGTGATCCTTTGCAATGTTAAAAAAGCTCCAGGCTAGGCAAGGCTTAGAGCCCATGTGACTTGCAGAGCCATCACGACTTCTGCTCAGAGGCAGAGATGCGGGCGAGGATTCAGTTGTTGACCTGCTTCCAGTACTTTGTCTCTATCCGGGAAGATGCAACATAACCTCGTCGTCAGTAGCATCCTCCTCCACCTCCTCTGCTGACCTCATCGACTGGGTGACTTTGGTTTGACAGTAAGTGGGGTCTCCAACCTCATCATCACCCTGTGTGTTTTCATTCCCTTCGTCCTGAGTCCTCCGAGACAACCTCTTCCTGCCCTGACCGAATAGTAAAGGTGTCGTTCCAATCAGGTATCTGAGTCTTCTCATCATGTTCCCCATTGTCTCCACCAGGAGGATTTACTGTTTGGGAATGAGTATGTACATTATGCACCTTCTTCATCGGAACCTGGATCTGACTCACAAAGCTTCTGGGCATCTGTGCAGATCATTTCCCCTGTATCCTGGAACTCGCTGCCTCAACACTTCAGATTATCTGCTACACCCGCAAGCTTCAAACGGAAACTGAAAACTCATCTGTTCAGAAATGACTATAACCTCCAATGACCCCACCACAATGCGTAGCTGCCGCCCAACCTACACCCCACCTACTGTCTCCTCCCCAAAATCCTTTACAATGTAATCCCGCAAGGGCAGGGCCCTCTTCCCTCTGTACCAGTCTGTCTATTGTTACTTGTATATGTATTCTGTATGTAACCCCCTTCTCGTGTACAGCACCATGGAATCAATGGTGCTCTATAAATAAATAATAATAATAATCTATATATATAATTGCCTTATTCTGTCTGTCTGTCTGTCTTGCTCCAAAATTGTTTCGTTACAGTGACAACCAGTGGATTGGCCGCTGCGCTCGGCATGGCCCCGCCCCCCACATGGATTGGCCGCTCGGCTTTGCCTGGCCCCGCCTCCCGCACGGATTGGCCTCTTGCCCCGGCCCCCTGCACGTATTGGGCGCTCGGCCAGGCCCCGCCCCCTCACGCATTGGATGCTCACCCTGGCCCCGCCCCCGCACGCATTCCCCGAACCCACACGGAGACGCCTGACTCCCAGGTGCCGAGCTCCCCCGCACGGATTGGCCGCTCGGCTCGGCCTGGCCCCGCCCCCTGCACGGATTGGCCTCTCACTCCGGCCCCCTGCACGTATTGGGCGCTCGGCCAGGGCCCGCCCCCTCACGCATTGGATGCTCGCCCTGGCCCCGCCCCCCGCACGCATTCCCCGAACCCACACGGAGACGCCCGACTCCCAGGTGACTGCTGCAGCCCCGGAAACCCACATCGGCAGGACTAAGTGGAGAAAAGCCACTAGCTTACCCCGCCTGCTGGCACACGTGTGCCGGAGTCGGCGTAGGCTGGTAACTATAGTACACATCGGGTAACTATAGAAACCACTTTCCTTAGTTACCCGATGTAACTAGCTTACCCCAGCTCCTGCACACGTCGGCACTATCGCTTTTAATAGTTACCTTTTCTCCACTTTGTTGGCGCGCTCCCATGCACTGTGTACTAGAGTTGAGCGCGGTTCGCGGTTCTCCAGTTCGCGGTTCGAGTGATTTTGGGGGCTGTTCTAGATCGAACTAGAACTCGAGCTTTTTGCTAAAGCTCGATAGTTCTAGATACGTTCGAGAACGGTTCTAGCAGCAAAAAGACAAGCTAATTACTAGCTGGCTTTCCGCTGTAATAGTGTAAGTCACTCACACTATTATGAAATTTCAGTGTATAGTGTGCGGGAACAGCGCATTCAGATCACTGCTGTATGGATAATGGTGATCGCCATTTTTTTTTTTTTCCTTGTTTTCCTTCCCTAAGCGCGCACGTGTAGTGGGGCGGGCCAGCATGTCAGCCAATCCCAGACACACACACAGCTAAGTGGACTTTTAGCCAGAGAAGCAACGGCATGTGTGATAAGATGTCCATGTCACATGTCCCTGCATTATAAAAACGGACATTTTCCTCCAGCACGCCATTATTTGCCTTCTGCGTCTTGGTGTCAGTCATCGCTGGCGTAGCTCCTGTCTCCGATACTGCTGTGTACGCTCTATACAGCGCTATACAGAATAGGGATAGAAGTTTCTTTCAGCCCTTGTAAGGGCTAATACCGGTAGGGTCAGAGCCATAGGTGACAGTCAGGTCCGTGAAAATAGATTTTAACAGCTACACAAGATGACAGCGTCTGTGTAGCTAAGGTCAGGGATTTCCTTGCTGCATTTCCCCATTAGGAGGGATAGAAAGGGAGGCTTCCTTTCCTCTACCCAGAGACCCACAACCGTGCCACTGTACCCTCCTGCCCTTTGCACACTCAAACTCATTGTTACTAAGCCATTATACTAGCAAACACTGAGGAAACTTAGTGGCATCCTAAAAGTGGCTGTTGGACTTCATTATTGTCCCACTAGTGCAAAGATATTTGCAGCACGTCTGCCTGCATTGCACACTCAAACTCATTGTTACTAAGCCATTTTACTAGCAAACAATGAGGAAACTTAGTGGCATCCTAAAAGTGTCTGTTGAACTTCATTATTGTCCCACTAGTGCAAAGATATATGCAGCACGTCTGCCTGCATTGCACACTCAAACTCATTGTTACTAAGCCATTATACTAGCAAACACTGAGGAAACTTGATGGCATCCTAAAAGTGGCTCTTGGACTTCATTATTGTCCCACTAGTGCAAAGATATTTGCAGCACGTCTGCCTGCATTGCACACTCAAACTCTTTGTTACTAAGCCATTATACTAGCAAACACTGAGGAAACTTAGTGGCATCCTAAAAGTGGCTGTTGGACTTCATTATTGTCCCACTAGTGCAAAGATATTTGCAGCACATCTGCCTGCATTCCACACTCAAGCTCATTGTTACTAAGCCATTATACTAGCAAACACTGAGGAAACTTAGTGGCATCCTAAAAGTGGCTCTTGGACTTCATTATTGTCCCACTAGTGCAAAGATATTTGCAGCACGTCTGCCTGCATTGCACACTCAAACTCATTGTTACTAAGCCATTATGCTAGCAAACACTGAGGAAACTTAGTGGCATCCTAAAAGGGGCTGTTGGACTTCATTATTGTCCCACTAGTGCAAAGATATTTGCAGCACGTCTGCCTGCATTGCACACTCAAGCTCATTGTTACTAAGCCATTATACTAGCAAACACTGAGGAAACTTAGTGGCATCCTAAAAGTGGCTCTTGGACTTCATTATTGTCCCACTAGTGCAAAGATATTTGCAGCACGTCTGCCTGAATTGCACAATCAAGCTCATTGTTACTAAGCCATTATACTAGCAAACACTGAGGAAACTTAGTGGCATCCTAAAAGTGGCTGTTGGACTTCATTATTGTCCCACTAGTGCAAAGATATTTGCAGCACGTCTGCCTGCATTGCACACTAAAAACTCATTGTTACTAAGCCATTATACTAGCAAACACTGAGGAAACTTAGTGGCATCCTAAAAGTGGCTGTTGGACTTCATTATTGTCCCACTAGTGCAAAGATATTTGCAGCATGTCTGCCTGCATTGCACACTCAAGCTCATTGTTACTAAGCCATTATACTAGCAAACACTGAGGAAACTTAGTGGCATCCTAAAAGTGGCTGTTGGACTTCATTATTGTCCCACTAGTGCAAAGATATTTGCAGCACGTCTGCCTGCATTCCACACTCAAGCTCATTGTTACTAAGCAATTATACTAGCAAACACTGAGGAAACTTAGTGGCATCCTAAAAGTGGCTGTTGGACTTCCATTAGTGTCCCACTGGTGCAAAGCTATTTGCAGCACCTCTGCATTGCACACTCAAGCTCATTGTTACAAAGTCATTATACTAGCAAACTATGTTGCCAGTTTAAGGGCCGTAGTTGCATTCTCAGTTATAATTATTGTTGTTTATTCTGCTGTTAATAAAGCTAGACCACCGCTGCAATCTACACCACCTCTCAATTTTTACTACCACATTTTAAGTGCACAGTCTTGTTGCAATCAAAATGAGTTGGCAAAATGACAGATGCTGGTGGAAAGGGGAAGAGGCGTGTTGGAAAAGGAAAAAAAGGGTTTGTCCATGGGGAAGGTGGCAAAGCTCCATTAACATCTGCTGAAGATAGACCATCTTCCAGCAAAAGTAAGATGTCTACTACTTACCATGGACAATCCGATGTGCTCCCTTTTTTACGGACAAGAACAACTGGAACAAAGGTAGATGATGGCCAAAAAAGGAAAATGCTTGAATGGATCTTAAGTGGTCCAACAAGTGCCCTCTCCGCCACCTCAACTACCGCATCCAAAAAACACCAGTCCTCTGAGTTGTCAGCCAAATCACACTTGCATTCTCCCAGCTCTGAAGTCTCCATCCGCCCTGCACAGTATGGTGGAACTGAGATGGCTGAGTCTGCAGAGCTGTTCAGTCACACTATAGCCTGGGAATCAGAAGTGTGCTCCCAAGCTACAGTGAGTACAGACCAGGAAATGGTCTGCAGTTATGCCCAGAACCTTTGTGACTCTGATTCAGGCCATGAGGACCAAGTTTCTGAGCATAATGTTGACCCTTTTTCAAAACTGTAACACCTGTTGTTATAGACAATGAGGAACATACTGATGACGATGAGACGCAGATACCAGATTGGGATGACAACTTAAATATTCGGTCAGGGCAAGAAGAGGCTCGGTCTGAGGGTGAGGGGAGTGCAAACACAACAATTGATGAGGAAGTTCTAGATCCCACCTACTGTCAACCCACAGTCAGGCACTCGAGGAGGTCAACAGAGGCGGTGGAGGAGGATGCAACCGACGACGAAGTTACCTTGCGCCTTCCTGGACAGAGTCGGAGCACTGGTAGCACGTCTACAACTGCATTCTCAGCCACCACTGTGCCTCTGAGCACTATTCGGGGGGGGCTCAGCAGGTCGCATGCCCTCTAAGCCTTGCCTAGCCTGGTCCTTTTTTGACATAGCAAAAGATCACCCAAATTATGTGATCTGTAAAATTTGTCGTGATTCTGTTAGTAGAGGGCAAAACCTCAGCAGTTTGACAACTTCTTCCATGAATCGTCACATGAATAAATATCATATGTCCCAGTGGGAAGCTCACCGTGCTGCAATGCGGCCTAGTGGATCGAACCATCCACCGCCTGCCCCTTCCAGTGCATCCGCGCGCTCTTCATCTTCTAGGACTGTGGGGACAGCTGTCACACCTGGTTTTCCACGCACAACTTCCACCACTGTAACCGCAACAGTCAGTTTGCTTGGTAGGTCGTCAGTTGGTTTGGAAGGGGAAACAAGTGCGTGTGTACAGCTCCCTCAGACATCGATAGCACCAACGTTGGATGAAGGCAACATCATGTCTATGCCTGCACTTTCCTCACAAACCTGCATTTTTCCAGGGACCCCCTACTCAACACCGTCTACACACAGCAGCCAGATCTCTGTCCCTCAGATGTGGACAAATAAAAGGCCATTTCCTGCGACCCATGACAAAGCTAAGAGGTTGACTTTATCCCTCTGTAAGCTCTTGGCTACTGAAATGCTGCCTTTCCGCCTGGTGGACACACAGGATTTTAGAGACCTTATGTCTGTCGCTGTGCCCCAGTACCAGATGCCCAGTCGCCACTACTTCTCTAAGAAAGGTGTGCCCGCGCTACACCAGCATGTCGCACACAACATCACCGCTTCCTTGAGAAACTCTGTGTGTGAATGGGTGAATTTCACCACCGATACTTGGACCAGTAAGCATGGACAGGGATGTTACATGTCGCTGACTGGGCACTGGGTAACTATGGTGAAGGATGGTGAAGGGTCTGCTGCACAAGTCTTGCCGTCCCCACGACTTGTGTGTCAATCCTCTGTCTGTCCAAGTTCCGCCACTGCTTCTGCCTCCTCCACCTCATCTGGGTCCTCCACCTCCGCCCCAAGCCTGCCTGGTCAGGCCACCAGCGTTCTCACTGCGCAGAACGAATCACGCACCCCTCATTACTATGCTGGCAGCAGAACGCAACGGCATCAGGCGGTCTTTAGCTTGACATGTCTTGGAAATAGGAGTCACACAGCGGCTGAGTTGTGGGCAGCTCTGGAGACTGAGTTTAATAAATGGTTGTCTCCACTCAACCTGCAGCCTGGTAAGGCCGTGTGCGACAATGCTGCAAACCTGGGTGCGGCCCTTCACCTGGGCAAGGTGACACACGTGCCTTGTATGGCTCATGTGTTGAACCTTGTTGTCCAGCAATTTTTAACACACTATCCCGGCCTATATGGCCTTCTGACCAGGGCACGAAAACTGTCTGCTCACTTCCGCCGTTCAACCGCCACAGCTGAGCGACTTGCATCGCTCCAGAAGTCTTTCGGCCTGCCGGTTCATCGCCTTAAATGCGATGTGGCGACACGCTGGAATTCAACTCTCCACATGTTACAGCGACTGTGGCAGCACCGCCGAGCCCTGGTGCAATACGTCATGACGTATAGCCTGGGCCAACGAGATGCGGAGGTGGGGCAGATCACCCTGATGGAGTGGTCTCAGATCAAGGACCTATGCACCCTTCTGCACAGTTTCGACATGGCGACGAATATGTTTAGCGCTGACCATGCCATTATCAGCATGACAATTCCAGTCATTTACATGCTGGAGCACAAGCTAAACACTATTCGGAGTCAGGGGGTGGGACAACAAGAAGGGGAGGAACTACAGGAGGATTCATATGCGCAAATGACAACAACATCACCAAGGTCCAGACGTTCCTCATCACCAACGCGGCAGGCATGGGACCCTGAGGGACAGGGATCAACAAGGGCGCATGGTAGCAGGCAAAATGTTGAGGAAGGTGCAGGAGAACATGAAGAAATGGAGGACAAACTGTCTATGGACATGGAAGACTCAGCGGATGAGGGAGACCTTGGTCAAATTTCAGTTGAAAGAGGTTGGGGGGAGATGTCAGAGGAAGAAAGGATGGTTAGCACCTCTATGCAACAAACACAGCGTGGACTTGGTCCTCATGGCTGCGCAAGACACATGAGCGCCTTCTTGCTGCACTACCTCCAACATGACGCTCGTATTGTCAAAATTAGAAGTGATGATGACTACTGGCTTGCCACACTATTAGATCACCGGTACAAGTCCAAATTTTGTGACATAATTCCAGCCATAGAAAGGGACGCACGTATGCAGGAGTATCAGCAGAAGCTGTTACTCGATCTTAGCTCGGCTTTTCCACCAAACAACCGTGCAGGTGCAGGGAGTGAATCTCCCAGTTGTAACTTGACAAACATGGGACGGTCTTGTCATCTTCAACAGTCTACCCGTACCAGTAGCACCGTATCTGGTGCTGGTAACAGCAATTTTATTGAATCTTTTCATAATTTTTTTAGACCGTCCTTTGCAAGGCCACCAGAGACAACAAGTCTGACACATAGTCAACGGCTGGAGAGGATGATACAGGAGTATCTCCAAATGAACATCGATGCCATGACTTTGCAAATGGAGCCTTGCTCATTTTGGGCTTCAAATCTTGAAAAATGGCCAGAGCTCTCAACTTACGCCTTGGAGATTTTGTCGTGTCCAGCTGCCAGCGTTGTCTCTGAACGTGTCTTCAGTGCTGCTGGGTGTGTGCTGACAGATAAGCGCACGCGTCTGTCCAGTGACAATGTGGACAGACTAACGTTCATAAAAATGAACAAGTCATGGATCCACAATGAATTTACTACCCCTGTGTCATCCTGGGGAGAGTAAATGCTTGTGGATTTGGAATGTGCTTGATGCAAATCAAAACATCCTGTTTGCAACTAGGGCACAAGTGCTGCCACTGATGGGGTGTCTGTGTGGCCCAATTTTTGGAAAAAAGGGAGACTCCGCTTGGAGTAACCCTTGCTTACATTGTTTTTAAAAATGATCCAAGATGAACAGATCTGGGATCAGGAAAGACTTAGCTACCTACCCCGGTGTCCTCCTGGGGACGGTTAAGTATGGTGTATTTTTGAATGTGCTTGATGCAAATCTAGCAATGAAGTGTACAACTGGGGCACAAGTGCTGCCACTGAAGGGGTGAGTGTCTGTGTGGCCCAATTTTTGGAAAAAAGGGAGACTCCGCTTGGAGTAACCCTTGCTTACATTGTTTTTAAAAATGATCCAAGATGAACAGATCTGGGATCAGGAAAGACTTTGCTACCTACCCCGGGGTCATCCTGGAAACGGTTAAGTATGGCGTATTTTTGATTGTGCTTGATGCAAATCTAGCTGTGAAGTGTACAACTGGGGCACAAGTGCTGCCACTGAAGGGGTGAGTGCCTGTGTGGCCCAATTTTTGGAAAAAAGGGAGACTCCGCTTGGAGTAACCCTTGCTTGCTGTGTTTTTTAAAAGGAGCCAAGATGAACAAGTCATTGTTCAGCAAAGACTCTGCTACCTACCCCGGTGCAATCCTGAGGACGGAAAAGGATGGCGTATTTTTGAATGTGCTTGATGCAAATCTAGCTGTAAAGTGTACAACTGGGGCACAAGTGCTGCCACTGAAGGGGTGGGGGTGTGTGTGGCCCAATTTTTGGAAAAAAAGGAGAACTCCGCTTTGAGTCACCTTGTGGTGTTTTACATGATTTTAGAAGGGCGTGCCATGCCTATATCTGTGTCTCCTCCTCTTTTTCCTTGTCCAGCTCTTTTGTTTTCGCATGAGTATATGTCCTTGTCACTTTCCCATGTGTTTGTGTTGTGTTGTGAGTTGTTTGTCACCTTTTGGACACCTTTGAGGGTGTTTTCTAGGTGTTTTTATGTGTTTGTGATTGCCTGCCATTGTTTCCTATGCGGTTCGAGTTCGGTTCGTCGAACGTTCGCCGAACCGAACTCGAACGGGACCCCCGTTCGACGAACCGAACTCGAGCCGAACCACGGCCAGTTCGCTCATCTCTACTGTGTACACTACAGTTGCCGCGCGACAAGCTTCGATCACATGTTGTCATGTGACCAGGAAGTTGCGGCGCAGCCACTGTCCTGTACACAGTGTACGGCTGCTTTCAGACGTCCGTGTCACACATAGAACACATGCATGTACACACACACACACACACACACACACTCTGCTGTACACTCACCCAGCAATGCGGTCTCCGGCACTGAAGTCCCCAGCGCTGTTCCTGCTTCCAACTCCTCAGGGCACTGAATATTCAGTTAGTATAATAAGCGACGATAAGGAGCGGGAGGCAGCAGAGCTGGAGACAGCATCGCTGGAGAGAGATAAATATAGAAAATATTTTTATTAAAAGCAAATCCTATGGAAAAAAAAAATGCTGTGCGCACTATGCTGATTGTGACAGCTGCATGTTTTGCTGCGGGATTCCCGCAGCGAAAACAATTGCATGTCACTTCTTTTCCGCAGCTAGCTGCAGGATTTCACTCCATTGACTGCAATGTAATCGTGAAATCCCGCAGGGAATAACGCAGGCAGCAAATTCTGTGCGGGTCACTGAGTTTTCCTGCGTTATTCCCTCCGGTATTTTGCGGTTTACCTGCGGTAATGTTCATCGCTGCCCTGCGGTTTGCAGGGAAGTGATGTCATTATGACAGGAAGAGGAAGCGGAGCAGAGAGTAATAACACACAGATCACACACAGAGACATATAGAATACAGACACATCACATCACACACAGACACAGAATACACACACATCACACTCACACACAGACACAGACATATAGAATACACACAGAAATCATAAAGACATATAGAAAAAAAAACACGTGGGCTCTGCTGTATTTTTACCGTCCACCCGCGGTAAACACACAGCAGCGGACCGGTATTCTCAGGCTGGGGAGAGTGAGGGACAGCATTAATGTACCCCCCCTCCCACAGCCGAGAATATCAGCCCGCAGCTGCTCCGGGACTGTCGCATCCATTATGCGGCGGTCCCGGAGTGGCCCCGGCTCTTCCAGGCGCCGTGATGCGGTGGTAGTCCAGGTAATAAGGAGTTAAATGACAGCGCATCGCCGCCATTTAAGTCCCGGCTTTTAATCATGGCAGCGCCTATGAGACAGCTTTCATGATTAAAACCCGTAATTAAAGTGAATAAACACAAACACTGAAAAATCCTTTATTTTAAATAAAACAAAAAGCTCCTCTTTCACCCGTTTATTAAGCCCCCCAAAACACACAGCTCCGACGTAATCCACGTCCTCCGATGCCTGCATCCAGCTGCGACTGACAACAGCGCTGAATGAATGCAGCCTCGCAGGCAGCCTGTAGAGGTAATTACAGGTCATTTCCCACGGCCGGTAATATAAACACACTACCACCCGGGAGAAATGCAGCGTGTCAATCTGTCCTCTGTCTGTCTATCTATCTATCTATCCCTCTATCTCAGAAGGAATTTTTTTTTTTTCAATGTGCTTTATTGCATTGAATGCATTAAAACACATGTACCAATCCGCACGCGGCAAAACCGCAGCAAAACCGCGGCAATACCGCGAACAATACCGCGGTAAAGCCGCCACAAACCGCATGTGGTTTTTGGGTGCGGTTTGCTGCATGTTTTTACCGCAGGTGCGGTAATCTTTCAGACCCTGCGGAATTTTCTTAAGAAAATTCCATTTTCCAGTGCGCACAGGGCCTAATACTTACCTTTTCTCCACTTTGTCGGCACGCTCCCATGCACTGTGTACACTATAGTTGCCGTGCGTCAAGCTCCGATCCCATGTTATGTGACCAGGAAGTTGCAGCGCAGCCACTGTCCTGTACATAGTGTATGGCTGCCTTCAGACATCCATGTCACACATAGCACACATGCATGTATATACACACACAGCAGACACACAGCAGACACACATGGATACACCGTGCGCATACATACATACCGCACATGCATGTACACACACACACACACACTCTGCTGTACACTCACCCAGCGATGCGGTCCCCGGCTCTGAAGTCCCCAGCGCTGTTCCTGCTTTCAGCTCCTCAGGGCACTGAATATTCAGTGAGTATAATGAGCGGCTATAAGGAGCGGGAGGCAGCAGAGCCGGAGAGAGCATCTCTGGAGAGAGGTAAATATAGAAAATATTTTCATTAAAAAGACCCATATTTTCTCCGGTATGTTTTACACTGATGTCGCACGGATCACATCAGTGTGCGATCCATGTGACATCCGTGCTGCCGGAGATGCCTGCGTGTGTGCGTGCGGGGTCATGAAAAGTCACATGGTCCGTGTGCAAACACGGACGTGTGAGGCACATCAGAGAAAAACATGGGTACGTGTGACATCCGTGTTACAAATGTCACACGTTCCCGAAAACATGGACGTCTGAAACCAGCCTACGGCAGCGCGACGGATCCGACAAAGTGGAGAAAAGCTGGATGTGTGAAACCACTAGCTTACCCCGGCTCCCGGCACACGTGTGCCGGAGTCGGCGTAGGCTGGTAACCATGGTACACATCGAG
Source organism: Anomaloglossus baeobatrachus (assembly GCF_048569485.1). Taxonomy (NCBI): domain Eukaryota; kingdom Metazoa; phylum Chordata; class Amphibia; order Anura; family Aromobatidae; genus Anomaloglossus; species Anomaloglossus baeobatrachus. The sequence continues at coordinate 302,936,690 of NC_134354.1, forward strand.
TAACTATAGAAACCACTTTGCTTAGTTACCCAATGTGTAACATGGTTACTAGCTTACCCCAGCTCTCGGCACACGTGTGCCGGAGCTGGCGTACGCTGTTAACCAGTGTACACATTGGGTAACTATGTAAACTGCTTTGCATAGTTACCCAATGTTTCCCATGGTTACTAGCTTACCCCGGCTCCCTACCCATTCAGATCGTTGGTCTCCCACTGTCAAACACGCCGATGCGTGCTGCACAGCAGAAGACCAACAAGCAAAAAATAAACCAGCAGTGTCGCTTTGCATAGTTACCCAATGTGTACCATAGTTATCAGCTTACCGACGTACGCTGGTAACAAATGGTACACAATCCTGTAACTATGGAAAACGCTTTCGTTAGTTACCCAATGTGTACCATGGTTACCACCTTACCCCCAGCTCCTGGCACATGTGTGCTTGAGCCGGCGTACGCTGGTAACCATGGTACACATCGGGAAACTAAGCAAAGCGCTTTGCATACTTACCTGATTGTGTAACATGGTTACCAGTGTACGCCGGCTCCCTGCCCATTCAGATCGATGGTCTCCCACTGTCATACACGCCGATGCGTGCTGCATAGCGGAGACCAACGAGCAAGAAATGAACCATCATTATTCAAGACTTGATGATTATTTTATTATTCAATCTGCTAACCTTCATACACATTCTAGACTACCCGATATGTTAGAATCGGGCCACCTTCTAGTAATAATAATAATAACTTCATTGTCTGTACTCACTGCAGCTTTGGAGCAGACCTCTGATTCCCAGGTTATAGTGTGACTGAACAGCTCTGCAGACTCAACCATCTCTGTTACCCCATACTCAGCAGGGCTGGTGGAAACTTGAGAGCTGTTAGGAAGCAAGTGCGATTGGGTTGACATCATAGAGGAATGTAGTATTTGGGATATTGAACTTGAGGTGGAGGAGAGGCCACTTTATGGAGCACTTGAGATCCATTGAAGCAGATGCTGTTTTGGTGCCTCATCTACATTTGTTAGCGATGGTCATGTCCGTGAAAAAAAGGATCATATCAGATTATCCACAGGAAGATGTACACCTGTTCTTTTGGTTGGTATTTGTTGTTACGAATCGGTGCCGTAATTGCAAGCAGCCTGCTGCGGTTCCAGTTGCGCCCAGGCGTCAGCTGCCATTTTGGGCCGTGCCTCGGGTCGTCCAGCTGGCTGCTTTTTCCTCCACGTCTAAGTGTGGATAGTGCGCATGCGTGTGCCGATTTACCCCAGCCGCAGTGTTTTGCCTAGTGAGTATGCTCAGCCTGACTGCCATTCCTGAGGCTAAGTCCTCAGTTCGGGCTACAGCACATGCTCCCACACTTAGTGCGAAAAGCCTCTTTGCACAGGTACTTGGACTCCATGCTGTGTCTAAGTCCTGTGTTGTGCCTAGACAGCATGCTGAAGCTGATAGTCTTTTCTCTGAGACTGTTGTTCATGCTACTGAGCATGCTCAGCCACTTAGTGCATCAGAGGCTAGGTCCGGTAATGAACTCTTTGGCCCTGCCCCTGACGTGGCAGGCCCATATAGACCACAGGGCATCAGGTGTCCTGATGATGTGGCCAGGCCACTCTGGACTGGCATGCAGAGGCCCGCCCCTATGACTTGTCACCTCATTATTGTTGGTCAGACGATGACTGGTGAGATGTTTGGGTCGTGGCTGCCATGAGGTCATCATTGAAGTTGTTGTTCCGAATAGGCCGCTGGTTATGCCACTGATGACGTGTCACTCTGCTTTTGTCTCCTGGAGGTGCATTGTGGTCCACCCTTGATTGTGGCGGACCCAGGTTATAAAAGGGTCTGGAGCCAACAAGGAGGTGCACAGTCTTCTATTATGCTCAGAAAGAGCACACCTCCATGTGTTGAACCCATTGAGGCTTTAGGCCAGAGGTAGGCAGGCATAGGGCGTCGGTGCAGGCCGCCACCACAGTTGGTAACGCAGAACAGTTAAGACCAGCTCCCGACCTACCAGTCCTGCTAGTGCAGCCCAGTGGCATTAACTGGGCTGCTGCTGCTGATGCGCCTGCTGTCCACAGGTGTGGCCCCTATCCACACGGACAGCGTACCCAATGGCCCCTGTGTTGTTAACAGGGAGTTCCTGGGCTGGGTGTGTGTGTGGACCCTGTGACACTAACAAGGATCCCAGTCTCCAGATCCGAGTGTCGTCTAACTCGATTCAGGCTACTATTAGTTTCAGAGCCACCCAGCTCTGTATCCTCCACCTAACCTTCGAGTTGCCAACATCTCCTTTTCCATCTGGGAGCACGGTGGACACCGACTGGCGATTGGGATATATACCTTTCTCTTTATTTTCTTCTTTATTTTTTTATATAGCGCTAACATAGTATGTACCACTTTATCCAAATCTGCCAGTCCCCCTGTAACAGATGTTGTTTCTTCAGCAAATGTTACTGTTGCTTAACCACCAAACCCACGGACACAAACTTTTTTCCCCTTTCCAACACACCTGTTCCCCTTTCCACCAGCATCTGTCCTTTTTCAACTCATTTTGTATATGACCAAATTTGCAACTATGCAGGGACACCCTACTCAACGTCGTCTCAGCATAGCAGCCAGCCCTCGGTCCCTCAGATGTGGACAAGTAAAAGACCATTTCCTCCTAGCCATGACAAAACATTGAGATTCACTCTGTGCAGCACTGGTGTTTAGTGGAAAAGCAGATCTAAGATTGCGTACCACCTTCTGCTGATACTCCTGCATATGTGCGTCCCTTTCTATGCCAGGACTTATTTCGCCAAATTTTGTCTTGTACCGGGGATCAAACAGTGTGGCAACCCACTAGTCAGCATTACTTCAAATTCGGACAACCCGCGGGTTATGTTGTAGGTAGTGCAGCAAGAAGGCGCTCATTTGTCTTGCGCATCCAAGAGGATCAAGTCCCTGCTGTGTTGGTGGCGGAGAGGTGAGAATCATGCCTCATTCCTCTGCACTCTCTCCCCCACCTCGCACAACCGAAATGTGAGCAAGCTCTCCCTCATCTGCTGAGTCTTCCATTACCATCGCCAGTTCGTCCTCCAATTCTTCATGGGCTCCTGCACCTTCCTCAACAGTTTTTCTGATACTATGCGCCCTTCTTAATCCCTCTCCCCCACCGTCACATGCCTGCCGCCTTGGTGCTGCTGACCATCTGGACCTTGTAGATCTTGTTATCCCTTCCACCTATGACTCCTCCTGTACTTCCTCCCCTTCCTCTTGTCCCACCACCTGACTCCGAATAATGTTTAGAGCGTGCTCCAGCATGTAGATGACCGGAATTGTCATGCTGATAATGGCATCGCCAGTGCTAAACATCTTCGTCGACATTTGTAAACTGCGAAGAAGGATGCATAGGTCCTAGATCTGACACCACTACAGCAGCGTTATCTGCACCACCTCTGGATCTAGTTAGCCCAGGCTATACGTCATATTGCAGCAGGGCTCGGTGGTGCTGCCACAGACGATGCAACATGTGCAGATTCAAATTCCTGCGTGTCGGCACATCGCATTTCAGGCGGTGAAACGCCAGAACGACTTCTGTAGCGATGCAAGGTGTTGAGCTGCTGGGTGTGAACGGTGTAAGTGAGCACTTAGCGAGCATGGCCGCCGCAGAAGCCCATGTAGGCCGGGATGGTGGTTTAAAAATTGCTGGACAACCAGGTTTAACACGTGAGCCATACAAGGCACGTGTGTCACATTGTCACGGCGAAGGGCCACACCCAGGTTTGCATCATTGTCGCACCCGGCCTTCCCTGGCTGCTGGTTGAGTGGAGACAACCATTGATGAAACTCGATCTCACTCTCCAGAGCTTACCGTCCACAACTCTTCTGCGGTGTGACTCACATTTCACAGACATTTCAAAGTAAAGAGTCGACCGCCTGATGCCGTTGAGCTTTGCTGCCACCATAGTAAGGAGGTGTGTGGGATTCCTTGTGCGCAGTTACAACGAGGGTGGCCTGACCACACAGGGTTTGGGCGGAGGTGGAGGACCCAGACGAGGTTGAGGAGGGAGAAGCAGTGTAGGAACTTCTACATACAGAGGAAGGATTGACACATAACTCGTGGGGATGGCAAGACTTGTACAGCAGACCCTTCTCCATCTCTCCCCATAGTAACCCATTGCCCAGTAGGCGACATGTAACGCCCCTTTCCATGCTTACTGGGCCAAGTATCTGTGGTGAAATGCACCCTGTCACACACAGAGTTTCTCAAACAAGCGGTGATGTTTTGTGCGACATGCTGGTGTAGCGCGGGCACGCCTTTGTTGGAGAAGGAGTGACCACTGGGCATCGGCTCTTGGGGCACTGCGATGGGCATAAGGTCTCGAAAAATCCTCAGTTAAAAAGGTTGGAAAGGCAGCATTTCCGTAGCCAACAGTTTGCAGATGCTGAAAGTCAACCTCAAAGCCACCGCAAGGGGACTCTAACCACAGTCTCCCTCGTTTCCAAAAATTGGGCCACACACACACCACTTGACTGGCATCAGTTGTCCCCCATTTTCAATCCTAAAAAGATGGTTTGCATGAAGCATTCTCAAAAATACACCTGCCTTTCGCCTCCCGAGGATGACACAGGGGAAGAAAAGTCCTCTGTGATCCATGACTTGTTCATCTTGGTTCTTTTTTTTTAAAAAAAATGGGGACTCCAACAACAGCATGTAGATTACCGCAATTGTCATGCCGATAATGGCGTCAGCGCTAAACATCTTCGTTGCCATTTTTAACCCCTTAAGGACGAAGCCAGTTTTGTACTTAATGCCCAGGCCATTTTTTGCAATTTTGACCAGTGTCACTTTATAAGGTTATAACTCTGGAACGCTTCAATGGATCCCGGTGATTCTGAGATTGTTTTTTCGTGACATATTGGGCTTCATGTTAGAGGTAAATTTAGGATGATATTTTTTTATTTTATTTGTGAAAAAATCTGAAGTTTGACAAAAAAATAAACATTTTGCAATTTTCAAACTTTTAATTTTTATGCCCATAAACCAGAGAGTTATGTCACACAAAATAGTTAATAAATAACATTTCCCACTTGTCTACTTTAGATCAGTGCAATTTTTGAAACAAAATTTTTTGAGGTTAGGAAGTTAGAAGGGTTCAAAGTTCATCAGCAATTTCCCATTTTTTCAACAAAATTTACAAAACCATTTTTTTAGGGACCACATCCCATTTGAAGTGACTTTGAGAGGCCTAGGTGACAGAAAATACCCAAAAGTGACACCATTCTAAAAACTGCACCCCTAAAGGTACTCAAAACCACATTCAAGAAGTTTATTAACCCTTCAGGTGCTTCACAGGAACTAAAGTAATGTGGAATGAAAAAAAATAAAATTTAACATTTTACCTAAAAATGTTGCTTTAGCACTAATTTTCTTACTTTTTCAAGAGGTAACACCAAAACTTGGACCTCACACTTTGTTACCCACTTTCTTATGAGCGCACTGATACCCCACATGTGGTCAGAAACCTTTGTTTGGGTAAATGGGAGAGCTTGGAACAAAAGGAGCAATATTTGAATTTTGGAAAGCAAAGTTGGCTAAAACAGATTGCGGGCACCATGTTGCATTTACAGATCCCCTAAGGTACCTAAACAGCAGGAACCCCCCTCAAGTGACCCCATTTTGGAAACTAGACCCCTTAAGGCTTCTATCGAGGGGTATTCTGAGCATTTTGGACCCACAGGTACTTCACAGATTTTTATAACGTTACGTTGTCATATTGAAAATTGTCATTTTTTTCTCAAAAATGTTGCTTTAGCATCAATTCTCTCACTTTTTCAAGAGGTAATTCCAAAAATTTGACCCAAATCTTTCTTACCCACTTTTTTATGAGCGCGGTGATACCTCACATGTGGTCTGAAACCTTTGTATGGACAAATGGGAGGGTTTGGAACGAAAGGAGCAATATTTGAATTTTGTAAAGGAAATTTGGCTGAAAAAGATTGCGGGCACCATGTCGCATTTGGAGGACCCCTAAAGTACGTAAACAGCAAAAAACCACCACAAGTGACCCCATATTGGAAACTAGGCCTCTCAAGGAATTTATCTAGATGTTTGGTGAGTACCCTGAACCCCCAGGTGCTCCACAGAAGTTTATAACGTTGAGTCATGAAAATAAAAAAATAAAATTTTACCACAAAATTGTTACTTCAACCAGGTAGCTTTTTTTTCACAAGGGTAACAGGAAAAAAATCACCATGAAATTTATTGTGCAATTTCTCCTGAGTTTGGTGATATCTTATACAGTTAGGTCCAGAAATATTTGGACAGTGACACAAGTTTTGTTATTTTAGCTGTTTACAAAAACATGTTCAGAAATACAATTATATATATAATATGGGCTGAAAGTGCACACTCCCAGCTGCAATATGAGAGTTTTCACATACAAATCGGAGAAAGGGTTTAGGAATCATAGCTCTGTAATGCATAGCCTCCTCTTTTTCAAGGGACCAAAAGTAATTGGACAAGGGACTCTAAGGGCTGCAATTAACTCTGAAGGCGTCTCCCTCGTTAACCTGTAATCAATGAAGTAGTTAAAAGGTCTGGGGTTGATTAGAGGTGTGTGGTTTTGCATTTGGAAGCTGTTGCTGTGACCAGACAACATGCGGTCTAAGGAACTCTCAATTGAGGTGAAGCAGAACATCCTGAGGCTGAAAAAAAGAAAAAATCTATCAGAGAGATAGCAGACATGCTTGGAGTATCAAAATCAACAGTCGGGTACATTCTGAGAAAAAAGGAATTGACTGGTGAGCTTGGGAACTCAAAAAGGCCTGGGCATCCACGGATGACAACAGTGGTGGATGATCGCCGCATACTTTCTTTGGTGAAGAAGAACCTGTTCACAACATCAACTGAAGTCCAGAACACTCTCAGTGAAGTAGGTGTATCTGTCTCTAAGTCAACTGTAAAGAGAAGACTCCATGAAAGTAAATACAAAGGGTTCACATCTAGATGCAATCCATTCATCAATTCCAAAAATAGACAGGCCAGAGTTAAATTTGCTGAAAAACACCTCATGAAGCCAGCTCAGTTCTGGAAAAGTATTCTATGGACAGATGAGACAAAGATCAACCTGTACCAGAATGATGGGAAGAAAAAAGTTTGGAGAAGAAGGGGAACGGCACATGATCCAAGGCACACCACATCCTCTGTAAAACATGGTGGAGGCAACGTGATGGCATGAGCATGCATGGCTTTCAATGGCACTGGGTCACTTGTGTTTATTGATGACATAACAGCAGACAAGAGTAGCCGGATGAATTCTGAAGTGTACTGGGATATACTTTCAGCCCAGATTCAGCCAAATGCCGCAAAGTTGATCGGACGGCGCTTCATAGTACAGATGGACAATGACCCCAAGCATACAGCCAAAGCTACCCAGGAGTTCATGAGTGCAAAAAAGTGGAACATTCTGCAATGGCCAAGTCAATTACCAGATCTTAACCCAATTGAGCATGCATTTCACTTGCTCAAATCCAGACTTAAGACGGAAAGACCCACAAATAAGCAAGACCTGAAGGCTGGGGCTGTAAAGGCCTGGCAAAGCATTAAGAAGGAGGAAACCCAGAGTTTGGTGATGTCCATGGGTTCCAGACTTAAAGCAGTGATTGCCTCTAAAGGATTCGCAACAAAATATTGAAAATAAAAATATTTTGTTTGGGTTTGGTTTATTTGTCCAATTACTTTTGACCTCCTAAAATGTGGAGTGTTTGTAAAGAAATGTGTACAATTCCAACAATTTCTATCAGATATTTTTGTTCAAACCTTCAAATTAAACATTACAATCTGCACTTGAATTCTGTTGTAGAGGTTTCATTTCAAATCCAATGTGGTGGCATGCAGAGCCCAACTCGCGAAAATTGTGTCACTGTCCAAATATTTCTGGACCTAACTGTATGTGGTGGAAATCAACTGTTTGGGCACACGGCAGGTCTTGGAAGGGAAGGAGTGCCATTTGACTGCAAAATTGGCTGGAATCAATTACGGACGTCATGTTGCATTAGGAGAGCCCCTGAGGTGCCTAAGCAGTGGAGGTCCCCCACAAGTGACCCCATTCTGGAAAATAGACCCCTCAAGGAATTTATCTAGATGTTTGGTGAGTACCCTGAACCCCCAGGTGCTTCACAGAAGTTTATAACGTTGAGCTGTGAAAATAAAAAAAATACATTTTTACCACAAAATTGTTACTTCAACCACATAGCTTTTTTTTTAACAAGAGTAAAAGGAAAAAAAGCAGCATAAAATTTATTGTGCAATTTCTCCTGAGTATGCTGATACCTTATGTGTGGTGGAAATCAACTGTTTGGGTGCACAGCAGGGCTCGGAAGGGAAAAAGTGCCATTTGACTGAACATTTGGCTGGAATAATTAGTGGACGCTATGTCGCATTTGGAAAGCCCCTAAAGTGCCTAAACAGTGGAGGTCCCCCACAAGTGACCCCATTTTGGAAACAAGACACCTCAAGGCTTTTATCTAGGTGTATATTGAGCATTTTGAATCCACGAATACTTCACAGAATTTGATAAGCTTAGGTTGCCATATTGAAAATTTTCATTTTGTTCACAAAAAGGTTTCTTTAGCATCACATTTCTCACTTTTTCAAGAGGCAACAACAAAACGTGGACCCCACAGGTTGTTATCCAATTTCTTGTGAGCACAGGGATACCCCATATGTGGCCAAAAACCTCTGTTTGGATTAATGGGAAGGCTTGGAATGGAAGGAGCACCATTTGAATTTTGGAAAAGTTGAAATAAATTGCACGCACCATGTCACATTAGCAGGGCCTCTTGGGTACCTATACAGCAGAAACCCCCACAAGTGACTCCATTTTGGAAACTGGACCCCTCAAGGATTTTATTCAGGAGTATAGTAAGCATTTTGAATCCACAGGTACTTCACAAAAATGTTGCTGTAGCAACAAATTTCTCACTGTTAGGCTATGTGGCCATGATCCAGCGACACGGTGTCTAGTACACAGTGCCAGCCTTCCTGCAGAGATGTGAGTGTTGTCCACGGGAGAACGCAGCTGCCCATGCCCACGATTTATATACTTGAAAAACACACAATGACACAGGATAAAAACACTTAAAAAGCCATAGGCGTAAAAAACATGTCGCCAGATATGGGCCTTGTGCAACATTGATTGGAGTGTCCTTGTCATATTTAGTTATTATATATTTGGTTCCTGGCGGACATGTTTTTTACGCCTATGGCTTTTTAAGTGTTTTTATCCTGTGTCATTGTGTGTTTTTCAAGTATATTTTTTTCAGTGTGGAGACATGTGTCTCGTGTTTTGGTTATCTAATGACCTAATAAAATTTAATTTTCATCATTTAATACTGTGGTGATCCCGTGTTGGTATACTCCTCTTCTCTTTGTTCCTCATTAATTGTCTGTATACCAGGAGATCCCACTGGGTGGTGCCCTTCCCATCCTTTTGACAGGTCAGTTTATGCTGCGGAGAAAAGAAGCACAGTGGGCATGAGATTTCTAAAAATCCTTCCACTGTGCTTCTACTGCACAACGCAGCATTATGGACGCAGGGAAAACACTGCGCCCAAAACACTGCAAACCCCGATTGTGGGCGCATAGCCTAAAATGCTACAATGGATGAATGGATAGATGTCAAACAAATATAACGTCCCACCCCCTGCATATTCTAAGCTGGCGCCCTTTAGTGCCTTTCATGTGGCACTAAAGGGTGCCTAGCCTTGTATTTAGCCAAAAAAATAATTAAAATAAATGACGTGGGGTCCCCCCTATTTTTGATAGCCAGCTAGGGTAAAGCAGACAGCTGTAGCCTGCAAACCACAGCTGACAGCTTCACCTTGGCTGGTGATCAATTTGGAGGGCTCCCCAAGCTGTTTTGTGTTTTTTTTAAATTATTTATGACTAAATAATTAAAAAAAAAAACAAACGTAGGGTCCCCCCAAATTAGATCACCAGCCAAGGTGAAGCTGACAGCTGGGGTCTGATATTCTCAGACTAGGGAGGTCCATGGTTATTGGACTCTTCCCAGCCTAAAAATAGCAGGCCGCAACCGCCCCAGAAGTGGCGCATCCATTAGATGCGCCAATCCTGGCGCTTCGCCCCAACTCATCCCGCGCCCTGGTGCGGTGGCAAACGGGGTAATAAATGGGGTTGATACCAGATGTGTAATGTCACCTGGCATCAAGCCCAGCAATTAGTTATGTCACGGCATCTATTTGATACCAGACATAACTAATTGACAGTAATAAAAAAAAAAAATTGACAACAAAAAAAAATGTATTTGAAAAAACACTCCCCAAAAACAGTCCCTCTTTTGGCCAATTTATTGAAAAGAAAAGAAAAAAAATCGGGTCCCTGTAATCCATTGTGAAAGTCCCGCGGCGATTCTGGACCTTCTAGAATATGGGGGGCACGTTCAGGGAACGTGTCCCCCATTTTCTAGGAGTGCAGACCCTCCATTTGAGGAGAGTGGGTGCAAAGAATTTGCACGCACCCTCCCCGGGTCACAGCTGCAGAGTGCGAGCAGCAGCAGCCAGCGTCTCTGAGTCAGACACAGGAAGCTGACAGCCGCGCTCTGCAGTGTGACCAGCGTCTGCTGTGAAGGAGGAGGGGGCCGCGGGGGATCAGAGCTCCGACAGGTACGGGGGACACCGGGGTGGGAATAGGGGGTGACCTGGCAGGGCCTGGGGAGCAGGTTTCTGTCGTATGTGTCATAACACATGCGACAGAAACCATAGGAAAGGGGGAAATGCGGCCGGCGCGCTGCTGTGTGCGCCGGTATGTGCGGCGCCATGTTAGATTATCGGGAGGAAGGGGGGGTGGTGGGGGGACACTTTGGCGACACCGGGGGACTGGAGAGGACCGGGGGATGAGATTTATCTCCCATCTGACATGTTTGTTTATGCCAGATGGGAGATAAATGATTTTTTACCTGCGCGGTCATTTACTGTAACCTGATCATCGGTATACGGTGTATACCGGTCATCAGGTGAGCGGGGACTGGAAAAACCAGCCAGAATCATGATCTCCAGGGTCTCAGCTACCCCCGCCAGCTGAGACCCCGGAATTTTTCTGACTCTGGGGGACGCTAGACCCTTTTTTCCGACCGCCGTTAAAAAGCCGGATCGGAAGAAGTACCCTAATTTGTCGCCGTTAAAAGGCGTATTGGCGGTCGTTAAGGGGTTAAACGTCGAAGAAGGGTGCATAGGTCCTTTATCTGAGACCACTCCAGCAGCGTGATCTTCCCCACCTCTGGATCTCTTTAGCCAAGGCTATCCATCATAACGTATTGCAGCAGGGCTCTCCAGTGCTGCCACAAACGCTGCAACATGTGCAGATTAAAATTCCTGTGTGTCGGCACATCGCATTTCAGGCAGTGAACCGCCAGACCGAAAGACTTCTGGAGCAATGCAAGTTGTTGAGCTGCTGGTTGTGAACGGTGGAAGTGAGCACATAGCGAGCGTGGCCGCCGCAGAAGCCCATGTAGGCCGGGATGGTGGTTTAAAAATTGCTGGACAACCAGGTTCAACACGTGAGCCATACAAGGCACGTGTGTCATATTGTCACGGCGAAGGGCCGCAACCATGTTTGCATCATTGTTGCACCCGGCCTTCCCTGGCTGCTGTTTGAGTGGAGACAACCATTGATGAAACTCGGTCTCACTCTCCAGAGCTTATCGTCCACAACTCCTCAGCGGTGTGACTCACATTTCCCATACATTTCAAACTAAAGAGTCGACCACCTGATGCCGTTGAGCTCTGCTGCCACCATTGTAAGGAGGTGTGCGGGATCCCTTGTGCACAGTTACAACGCCGGTGGCCTTACAATACAGGTTTTGAGCGGAGGTTGAGGACCTAGACGGGGTTGAGGAGGTAGAAGCAGTGTAGGAACTTCTACATACAGAGGAAGGATTGACACACAACTCGTGGGGACAGAAAAACTTGTACAGCAGACCCTTCTCCATCTCCATCTCCATCTCTCCCCATAGTAACCTAGTGTCCAGTCAGCGACATGTAATGCCCCTGTCCATGCTTACTTGTCCAAGTATCTGTGTTGAAATGCATCCTGTCACACACAGAGTTTCTCAAGGAAGCGGTGATGTTGTGTGCGACATGCTGGTGTAGCGCGGGCACGCCTTTGTTGAGTGGCATCAGTTGTCCACCATTTGCAATCCTAAAAAGATGCTTTGCATGAAGCACTCTCAAAAATACACCTGCCTTTCGCCTTCCCTGGATGACACAGGGGTAGAAAAGTCCTCTCTGATCCATGACTTCTTCGTCTTGGTTAATTTTTTTTCCAACCACAGTCTCCCTCGTTTCCAAAAATTGGGCCACACACACACACACACACACACACACACCACTTGACTGGCATCAGTTGTCCCCCATTTTCAATCTTAAAAAGATGCTTTGCGTGAAGCACTCTCAGAAATACACCAGACTTTCGCCTCTCCAGGATGACACAGGGGTAGAAAAGTCCTCTGTGATCCATGACTTCCTCATCTTGATGAACGTTAGTCTGTCCACATTGTCAGTGGACAGTTGCTTGCGCTTATCTGTCAGCACACCCCCAGCAGCACTGCAGACACGTTCCGAGAGAACGCTGGCTGAGGGACATGACAAGTTCCCCAAGGCGTCAGTGGCGAGCTCAGGCCATTTATCCAGATTGGAAGCCTAAAATGAGCAAGGCTCAAGTTGCACAGTAATGCCATTGATGTTCACTTGCATTTACTCAGATCTGTGTCTCCTGCTCTTTTTCCTCGTCCAGCTGTTTTGTTTTCGCATGAGTATTTGTCCTTGTCACTTTCCCATGTGTTTGTGTTGTCTTGTGAGTTGTTTGTCACCTTTTGGACACCTTTGAAGGTGTTTTCTATCTGCTTTTATGTGTTTGTGATTGCCTCCCATTGGTTTCAATGGGGTTCGAGAGGTTCGTCGAACGGCTCGCCGAACCGAACTCGAACACGGCCTCCGTTTGACGAACTGAACCAAACTCGAGCCTCTAGAGGGTGGCTCATCTCTAGTCTTTAGATAGCTCATATAGCCTGAAAGGAATATATGTAATTCCAAGTGCTTACCTGCATGTAAACTTTAAACCTTTAAAAACTTTATAAGTATGGTAGAGCAGCAAATGGCTTGCGTATCGCCTGCAAAATAAATGAAATGGTTACTAAGGTCAGTACAACCAAGATTCACAATGTAATGTATAGCAAAGTTGCTCTGGCTAAAATATTAATTAGTCCCCGCTGTCGTACTCTGCTTCTGCCGCTGCAAGCAGAGGGAGAAGGATCAATAGTAGTGACTCGCCCACCCCAGGGCTATGGGACACCCAGTGCCGGACTGGACTAGTCTGGGGGTCGTCAGTGGTGGCGGGGCCCGGCTCTGTGGCCCTGGTGGGGTCAATTGATATGGCTGGTGACGTAGGGGTGATTAAAGTATATATTTGTCGTGACGCCACCTGTGGTTTGCGGCTACTGAGCCGCCCCTGCTGTGTGAGGCCTCCGGGGTAATGGAATGGCAGCAATGGTGGTACTGCTCCCCACAGGTGGAGCGGTGCCCCGGGACACTGTTGGTGCTGGTATGTGTCTATGCAGTTGAGGTGTAGTGCAGGGCCGACAGGCGGTGAAAGGACCAGACACAAACAACAGTTTCTTTACCTTCTCCGCTTTTACTTTGCAAACGGTTAGTCCTGGGAGACCGTTACAGGTGGTTGAGGGCTCCGGCCGGCCTGGAAGTAACTGAGGTATCTTTTTGGCCAGGGGAGTATGAGGCCTACTCCTGTTCTTTCCTTACTGTTATAGGACCCTGCTCTCTGGATTAGCAATGGCCCTCTTGCTGCTGGGACCGGTGGTACGTCCCTCTCCCTGTGTGGTAGGCTGCGCAGGCCCTCTCTGGTGCTTCTCCGCTGGAGTCCACACCGGGCCCTGGTGATGCAGCTTTACCTTCGGGCTGTTTATGGGCCAGTTGCTTGCAGCTCTCCTGCCCTTCAGATTCGGCTACCAGGGAGTATTTTAGGCCCTGGTGGCCACAGACTCCGATGTCCGAGTCTCTGCTGTGCCTCTCTGCCCTTCCTGCTTCACTGGGCCAAGCTATTTCAGCTCCAGGCCCCAGTCCGCAGGACAGCACTACTCTGCGTCTGCTTTCTCTGCTTTCTCTCCACAGACTGAACACTAACTCCTCCTTCAGGTCAGACTCAAGGAATGCTCCCTGGAACTCCAGGTTCAGAGCTCCCCCTGCTGGCCTGAGGGAGAAACTGCGTTGGATGTTGAACTTACTGGCCAATATACCTCCCAATTACCTCCAGGCTCAGCATTAACCCTTTGGAGGGGCAATGCTGTTGTGGCGACCAGGTCCTGGGGTGCCACACTCCCCTTTAGTTAAACTCAGCTCTCCCGGACTGAAGAAAACAAAACAAGACATAACATGTTAGAACATTTCATCCCATTATGGGAGGCACAGTTTCTTAAACGCTAGAAACTTAAACAATACTATAAGAGTCCAGTGTGGCTCCCTGCCGGGTGTCCATTACACTGCTCCATAGGGGACCCACCACGATAAAACCCCCAACGTAGGCTCTGCACGTGCGTCAGAGCATTGATGACCCCAATCTATGCACGCCAGACGGGTTTTTCTTCAGGGGTGCTGAGCACACTGGTGCTAACTATGAACAATTAAAGTGTTGGCCACTCATAGTCCAGTGACCCAGTTGTCCATATACTCAATCATTTAAATAAAAAGCATTTTATACACAACATTACAGACATTTTAAATAACTATATACATTCTAATAGGTACTTTTCTCTTTACTCTCTATACCTTGGAGGGGGCTGTCTCCGAGTGCTACGTTGTGACCTGCGTAGCTCTGGTGTTTGTCCCTGACTACTTGGAGTGTCTGCTACCTCAGCACTACGGGTAGGCCTAACCCTGATAGGTATGCGTGATGATTGCCTACATGGTCTGAGAGTCGCCAAGGGTACGACAGGTTCACCACTGACAGGGGGTTGATTCTCCTGTTCCACTGCTGGCGTGTCATCTTGTGTTGGGGCGGACATTTCCTTAGGTGGATCTGGAACCTCTTCTGTTTCTGGCTCGACCAACTGCGGGAACGTCAAGACTGGTACCACTATAGCATTATTTATTCGGGTCCAAGTTTTGGGGAATTTTCCAAGGATTGTTTGGATCATCTCTTCCTCTTTTTCTTGAATTTGGGGACTTTCTTGTACTTCCTCTACTCCCTTTTGGATTTTGCACCGTTCAGGGCACGCTTTCAGGCGGTCCCTAGAAACTGCTTGATAGGTCCTGCCTTCATCTTTGCTTATGAGACATACTTGACTATTGTCAAAGTTGGAGGGAATAATGGTGTAGGGTTCATTCTCCCACTGATCATCTAATTTATGCGCCCTCCGCTTTTTCTTGAGGACCTGTTCTCCAGGTGCTAAGGGAGTTGCTGGGGCTGTTTGATTAGTTCTGTTCATGTATCGTTCTTGCTTGGGACAGGCTCTTCTCTACGCATTCCTGGACTTTGCGGTACTGCTGTTGTCGCTCTGTATCCCAATCTTCTATCTCTTGAACCACTTCAGGTGACACAGTTCCCATCTCAAAGTGTACAGGTAACTTGCTAGGTCTTGCTCGCATCAAGTAAGCAGGGCTGCAGTTGGTCGAGTTTACTGGGATATGGTTATACAGGTCTACCAGATCTGGTAACTTCTCTGGCCATTGGTTTCTTTCTTCCAGAGGTAGAGTCTTGAGCATATCAATAACCACATGGTTCATCTTCTCGCACAATCCATTCGTTTGGGGGTGGTACGGTGTTGTTCTGATTTTCCTACAGCCGTACATGTTACAGAACTCTTGAAACACTTCTGCCTCGAATGCAGGACCTTGATCAGTCAGTACCCTTTCCGGATAACCGTGAGGTCGACAAAAGTATGCCTGAAATGCTCTAGCTGCTGTTCTGGCTGTCTGGTCTTTCACAGGCACTACTACCAGGAAACGAGAGTAATGGTCCACAATGGTGAGGGCGTAAACATAGCCTGACCGGCTTGGTGTTAACTTCACGTGGTCCAGGGCCACCAACTCTAGGGGCTGCTTCGTGACAATTGGCTGTAGGGGAGACCTCTGGCTGGCATCATCCTTCCGCCTCAGGTTACACGGACCACAGTCTCGGCACCACTTCTCGACTGTCTTTCTCATGTGTACCCAGTAGAACCGATCGCGGAGTAGGGTCTCCAACTTCTTCCACCCGAAGTGTCCTGCTTTATCATGGTAAGCTGCTAGGACCATTGGAGCATCCCTCTGTGGGATCACTATCTGCCAGACGGGTTCATTTGTTCGCCAGTTGACATATCTCTTGCATAGCTTGCCTTGGTAGGTGAACAGTCGTCCCCTCTCCTTCCACAGCTGCTGGGCTTCTTGTGGAGCGTGTGGACTGAAATGGGTCTAAGCTTGTGCTAGTTTTTCTTTGACCAATCGCACCGCCGGGTCACCGTTCTGTGTCTCTTCCCAATTATGGTGGAGTAATGGGTTGACCGAGACCTCGTGCTGGCTCGAGCGCTTCTCTCCTACAGCATGCTCACACTGGGAAACACCCTGGTGATGGAAAGCCGGTAACTCTATCTCTTCGAGTTCATCCAGGTCTTCTCCAGACTCGGGTAGGTGAGGCATTCTGGACAGCGCATCAGCATTGTTATTCTTCTTGCCAGCCCGGTACTTTGATGGTAAAGTCAAAGTTAGACAGCCGGGCCATCCATCGCTGCTCCAACGCACCCAGCTTGGCTGTTGCCAGATGTGTCAACGGATTATTGTCAGGGAAGATGGTGAACTTGGCCGACGCCAGATAGTGCTTGAAGCGTTCAGTCACTGCCCAAACAAAAGCGAGGAACTCCAGCTTGAAGGAACTGCAGTTTTCTGGATTCCTTTCTGTGGGACGAAGCTTCCTACTGGTGTAAGCTATCACCTTCTCTCTGCCTCCCTGCACCTGGGACAGAACTGCTCCCAGTCCCACGTTGCTGGCGTCTGTGTACAGTACAAATGGCTGGCTGTAGTCAGGGTAGGCCAGAATTTCTTCTCCCGTGAGAGCCCCTTTCAGCCAGGCAAAAGATGTTTCTATTTGGCTGTTCCATTCAAATGGAGGGCTTTGCTTCTTAGCCTTCTTTTCCTGGCCCACCAGGAGATCTTGAAGAGGTGCTGCTATCTTTGTGAAACCATCAATGAACCTTCGGTAGTAGCCCACCAGCCCAAGGAACTGCCGCACCTTCTTTACCGTGGTGTGTCTTGGCCAGTCCTTGATTACTGTGACTTTCTCCGGATCAGGTGCCACACCTTCTGGGCTGACCACATGACCCAAGTACTGTACCTTTGGCTTCAAGAGGTGACATTTGGACGGCTTTATCTTCAGGCCATACTCAAGGACTCAAACACTTCTGCTAAGTGCCTCAGGTGGTCTTCGTAGGTCTTGGAGTAGACTATGACATCATCCAGGTACAATAGCACGGTTTCAAAGTTGTGATGGCCCAAGCAGCACTCCATCAATCTCTGAAATGTCCCTGGGGTGTTACAGAGCCCGAACGGCATACAATTGAACTCGCAGAGACCCATTGGTGTCGTGAATGCAGTCTTTTCCTTGTTCGCCTCTGCCACGGGAACCTGCCAATACCCACTGGTGAGATCCAGGGTGGAGAAATAATTAGCTGATTTTAAGGCTGTTAGTGACTCTTCTATTCTGGGTAGTGGATAAGCATCTTTATGTGTAATGCGGTTAATTTGTCTGTAATCTACGCACATTCTCATTGTACCATCTTTTTTCTTTACGAGCACTAGTGGAGCTGCCCAGGGGGTACAACTATCTCGGATAACCCCAGCCTCCTTCATTTCCCGTAACATTTCTTTGGCACGCTGATACTGTGCTGGGGGTACAGGGCGGTATCTCTCTTTAATGGGATGATGGTCACCCGTGGGGATTTGATGTTTAAATCCTTTTACCTGCCCAAAATCTAGGGGGTGTTTGCTGAAGACCCGCTCGTACTCCTGTACCACCCGGTAAACCCCATGCTTTTGGTGTGAGGGGGTGGAGTCGGTGCCCACATGTAATTTTTGGCACCAGTCCTCCAACTGTCCCTTGGAGCCATTGTCTTCCGCCTGGTCGGACGGGATCAAAGGTTCCACTGCTTTGATGGTATTGTTACTGACAGTGTACAGTTTTGCTACAGTGGCGTACTGGGGCAATTTGGCTTCCTCCTCCCCACAATTCAGGACGCGGTCGGGCACTCTTCCCTTGCGGACATCTGCTACCCCTCTGGCTATCAGGACTCCAGGCCTACTTTCTGAATACACAGGTTCCACCAGGGCCTGGTAATCTTGACCCTTGAGGCCTATTGCTGCCCGACACCATATCAACATTTCACTTTTTGGGGGAATTGCAATGGGGAGAGGGTCACTTACCCTTACACTGCCAATTTCTCCTCCGGCCAGCTCTACCTGCTGCCCGGAGCTGGCACTTTCAGATGCCTGCTGCAACAAAATTATCACTTCGGCAAGACAATTTTCCATCACATTTGTACCAATGGTTAGCAGTGGGTTAGATTCTTTGCGATCAATATCTACAATTATCATCCCCTGACATGGCAATTCTACCCGCCCCACTTTAATGGTTACTTCCTTATACCCAATTTGAGGCAAGGGCTGGCCATTACTGGCCACAATTGTTAAATCGTCATCTGGGCCATGGTCAATGTCTGAATCAGCCCAATATCTTTTGTACAGTTTATAAGGGATGGTTGTTACCTGGGACCCCGTTTCCAGGAGGGCATTCAAAGGGATCCCATCCAGCACAATAGGAAGGACCGGTCGTCCTCCCACATACTTGCTGCGGCTGGGGGTTGAGCCGGGCTTCCTTACACCTGGGGGTTGGCTCCTGGCCCCAGGCTCGGCCCATTTAAAAGACAGTGCCTTGCAATGTGGCCCGCCTGGCTGCAGCGGCGGCAGATCGGTTGTCCAGTTGAATCATACCGGTCTGTGTCTTTTCCTCGGGTCGGCGGAATCCTCCTCTGTCGCATCCATGGGACATCATCTGGGTTGGAGGCCAACTCGATTCTTGCAGGCGATGGGGTCACTTGTAGAGACTGCACGGTCTTGGCAATGGCAGCTACAGTCTTGGTCAGCTCCTGGACCTGCTGTCTGAGCTCTGCAGTGGGGTCCTTATCCAGGGTCTGCGCCTCAGCCCCTGCAGTGGCTCATGTTGCAGGCACCACCCCTGGGTACGTGATAGCAAGAGGCCGGAGGGGTACTGTGTCATTCGGTGTAGATTCTCTCAGTACCCGGATGGCTTGGTCCTTAAACTTTGCAAAGTCCAGAGCAGGGTTCTGCAGGACCATGATACGCAGCTGTGTCCTGTGGGCATCTGACAGGAGCCCCTCTATGAACTGCTCAGTTAGGAGTTTGTCTTCTTCACTTACACTCTCTGGGTCCACCTGTTTAATTGCTTTCAGGGCCTCCTGCAGGTTTAAGGCATAGTCCCGTATGCTGTCTGTTGCCCGTTGTTTGCACTCAAAGAATCTCATTTTTATTTCTGCTGCGGTGCGGGTGTCAAAAGTACTCTTTAACTTGGCCAGTATCTGGGTTACTGTCCCTTTATCTGTATCAGGCCAGGACTTCACTTCACGCTGGGCCGCGCCGGCTAGCTGCCCCATTAGTATGCCCACCTTCTGGCTCTCAGTCAGAGGATACACTCTAAACAAGCTGTGCAGCCTTTCTCTGAAGTCGCTCAGGGTATGTGACTCCCCGGACTACTGCGGCAGCCATTCTGCTCCCGGAATGTACGGCATTGTGATCGGCATTACCGGCGCTACAGCGGGGGCTGGGGCGACGGCGACTGGGATTACATTGGCCGGTGCTGCTGCATCTTGAGCTATCACAGCCACCTGTTCTCCCTCTGAATCGGACATCTTCCTCCCCCTTAGTGGACCTTACCAGGCTCCGCTTTCTTTTCAAATTCCCTTCTGGGTCGCGCGGGGTTAACGGCTCTCTGCTCTGATGGCGCACTCCCTTCACGCTCTTTTTCAGGCACGCCCCCCTTCTTCATGCGCTCAGCGAGGCTAATGGCGGCGGCAGTTTTCAAACAGTAACACAGTCTTTTAAGCACAGTTTCTGCAGGCGCACAGTACCCGGTGGGACCGGGCACGAAATCCTGTTCGTGACGCCAGAGTTTGACTCTGTGCTTATCTGCATGTAAACTTTAAACCTTTAAAAACTTTATAATTATGGTAGAGCAGCAAATGGCTTGCGTATCGCCTGCAAAATAAATGAAATGGTTACTAAGGTCAGTACAACCAAGATTGCCTCTGCCACGGGAACCTGCCAATACCCACTGGTGTGATTTGTTTGTGATTGCCTCCCATTGGTTTCAATGGGGTTCGAGAGGTTCGTCGAACGGCTCGCCGAACCGAACTCGAACACGGCCTCCGTTTGACGAACTGAACCAAACTCGAGCCTCTAGAGGGTGGCTCATCTCTAGTCTTTAGATAGCTCATATAGCCTGAAAGGAATATATGTAATTCCAAGTGCTTACCTGCATGTAAACTTTAAACCTTTAAAAACTTTATAAGTATGGTAGAGCAGCAAATGGCTTGCGTATCGCCTGCAAAATAAATGAAATGGTTACTAAGGTCAGTACAACCAAGATTCACAATGTAATGTATAGCAAAGTTGCTCTGGCAAAAATATTAATTAGTCCCCGCTGTCATACTCTGCTTCTGCCACTGCAAGCAGAGGGAGAAGTATCAATGGTAGTGACTCGCCCACCCCAGGGCTATGGGACACCCAGTGCCGGACCGGACTAGTCCGGGGGTCGTCAGTGGTGGCGGGGCCCGGCTCCGTGGCCCTGGTGGGGTCAATTGATATGGCTGGCGACGTAGGGGTGATTAAAGTGTATATTTGTCGTGACGCCACCTGTGGTTTGCGGCTACTGAGCCGCCGCTGCTGTGTGAGGCCTCCGGGGTAATGGAATGGCAGCAATGGTGGTACTGCTCCCCACAGGTGGAGCGGTGCCCCGGGGACACTGTTGGTGCTGGTATGTGTCTATGCAGTTGAGGTGTAGTGCAGGGCCGACAGGCGGTGAAAGGACCGGACACAAACAACAGTCTCTTTACCTTCTCCGCTTTTACTTTGCAAACGTTTAGTCCTGGGAGACCGTTACAGGTGGTTGAGGGCTCCGGCCGGACTGGAAGTAACTGAGGTATCTTTTTGGCCAGGTGAGTATGAGGCCTACTCTTGTTCTTTCCTTACTGTTATAGGACCCTGCTCTCTGGATTAGCAATGGCCCTCTTGCTGCTGGGACCGGTGGTACGTCCCTCTCCCTGTGTGGTAGGCTGCGCAGGCCCTCTCTGGTGCTTCTCCGCTGGAGTCCACACCGGGCCCTGGTGATGCAGCTGTACCTTCGGGCTGTTTATGGGCCAGGTGCTTGCAGCTCTCCTGCCCTTCAGATTCGGCTACCAGGGAGTATTTTAGGCCCTGGTGGCCACAGACTCCGATGTACGAGTCTCTTCTGTGCCTCTCTGCTCTTCCTGCTTCACTGGGCCAAGCTATTCCAGCTCCAGGCCCCAGCACTACTCTGCGTCTGCTTTCTCTCCACAGACTGAACACTAGCTCCTCCCTCAGGTCAGACTCAAGGAATGGTGACCAAACACACGGTATAGTGGGTACCAGGATTAAATGTACATGGCTGTGTATCAAGGATCCAGGTATCTGGATGAACGTGGTGCAGGAATTGCTAATGGCACGTGGGTTCGGGGAAGCCCCAGGAAGAGACTAGCACAGAACTTCATGCCCTGGGAAAAGAGTGAGTGACGTCACACACTCAAGCTACAGAAGCTTGAGAGGGCCAAAAACCCGACGCATTTCAAAACCTTAAGGTCTTTCTTCATCAGGGAATGCGGATGACACTCTCTCAGAGCCTTAAACATCTGTACCAGGGTCCATGTATTTGGAAAAGCCGCAGTTATATGTTATGAATTAAAGAAGTCACCCTAAATGGGATATTTGAATTAATAAATGATATTGCCACATCACATGTATTTAATATATCATGTACAGATAAAATCAGATGAAAATAAATTGACATAAGTTGAAATATGTAATAGAGAGTACCACTTGCTGTTTGAAAACAAATTTAACCAGTTTTGTTCAATATTGGTTATATGTGTTTTTACCATATGCGTTTGGTCTTGTGTTTACTAACTGCCATTTATTCTTATTTATCACCCACTGGGGACAAGGGTCAATTCGCAAGCACAACTAGAGAAGGAGTAGTTGAAGAAAAATGTAGATAAAAGCACGAAAAATAAAAGTATATATGTACATTTTATTAATTAATTTCAAAATGTACAAAACAATAAAACTATATCAACACATATATATATATAAAAAAAATATATATACATATATATATATAAACACGATATGAGAAATAGGATGGCTGAAAAAAACCTTACCCATATAAATGTATGAAAAGTGTTTAAAGGGATTATAGTTAGGAATACTTGGAGATGGGTACATAAAAAAGTGAAGGGAAAGCTTACCAGTGGTGTTAGAGGGTGGGTTGCGGGGGAGTGTTGTTTGCCTAATCAAAAAGCATAGAAATGTCATAATTGAGGCCTAATGGGACTATTGTGTTTAATAGCAAAATCTATAGATCGAATGGCATAAAAAAAGAGTCCCTTTGTATGATTTATTATGCATATCCCTAAAATGGTGGGACAATGGGTGACCCTCAAACCTTTTCTGATATTATTTGGATGGTCTCCTATTTTGGTCAATAGCTGTCTTTTTGTCCGTCCCACATATTGTTTATGACATGGGCAGTCAATAACATAAATGATAACAGTGTATAAACAGGAAATCAATTTATGAATTTTAAATTCAGTGGTATTATGTGCCCCAAAAATGTTTCTCCTAAATTCCTATTCATCCTCAGTAATTTGCAGTATGAACAAATACCACATGCCCTAGAGCTCTTTGGAATGGTGTGTATGTTTGAGATAGCATTATAACTAATTGTTTGGAAGGGGATAGGGTTGACATTAATTGTGGGGGCTACCAGGGTGCCCAATGATTAGGCCTTCCTATGAATAAATCTAGGCCATAATGGTAGAAATGCCCCCACTATTTTATCCTGCCACAATATTGACTAGTGTTTTTAAACAATTTTTTTAAATATTGTACTCCCATTATGAAACTGGGTAATCATTGGGAGTGATGACATTTGTTGGGGTATACTAAGCTCGAGGGATCTTTGGTTAATTGTGCCACTCAGGCTAATTCTTGGAATCAGTAGGACTTCCTTTAGTGTTTTCTTCCAATGATGGTACATCCTTTATTAATAAATTGGTTCTGTAAGTGTTCAGCCTCTTCCAAAAAATTATTTTCTCTACTAGAATTCCATTTAATACACATGAATTGGCTCTTAGCGGTATTAATGAGCCAGGAGAGTAGATGACAGTTACACATATGAATAAAACTATTACAGTCAACTGACTTCCTGTAACTTTTTGTGGCCAGTAGGTTATTGTTTATAAAAATGGTTAGGTCTAAAAAATTAATAGTAATTATGCTGGCTGTGGAAGTAAATTCAAGCACACAATCGTTGATGTTGATTTCTTCCAAAAACTTAGACAATGATCCTTGTGAGATATTCCAAATAAAGAAAATGTCATGTCAACAAATCTGCACCATAAAATAGGACTTTACGTAATTGTCCCTTACAAAAAATATTAGTCTCTTCCCAATTCCTGACATACAAGTTGGCAAACCTTGGGGCAAATTTAGTCCCCATAGCAGTACTCAATGTTTGATAGAAAAACTGATTGTTATATACAAAGATGTTATGATTTAAGATAAAATCAATATTTTCGACAATTAAAGAAATTAGTTTTTTGTTATATATATTTAAGTTTTAACCTTTAGTGTTTTATCACCGTGTACAGTGACTTAATATCAAGGGTGCCCAAAATGAAATCCTGTCACCATTGTGCTGTTGCTAAAATTTGTAAAGTATGTCCCATGTCTTTGAGATATGATGGTAAAGCAGTCACACATTTTTGCAGATATTGATCAACATATTTTTAAAGATTGGATGTAATGCAGTTGATACTAGAAATGATTTGCCATCCTGGTGGGTGTACTGGGTCTTTATGAATTTTGGGTAGATAGTAAAATACTGCAATAGAGGGTGTTTTATTATACACAAATTAAATTTCCTTTTTGTTTAAAATACCTAATGCGCATCCTTTGGATACCAATACATTCAGTTGTCGTATGAAGTTGACTGTTTGATTTTGATTTAGTGCCTTATAGGTTTTAGGGTCGTTCAGGAGGCAGCAAGATTCTGTATGGTATGCTAATTGATCCAGGATTACAATCCCTTCCCCCTCATCTGCTAGACAAATAATGATTTCTTTATTATTTTGTAATTATATGATAGATCATTTTTCTTGATTGATAAGATTCTGGCGTTGATACTTTATTTTCCTATGTTTGATTTTTCTAATATCATTAGAGACTATTCGTTTGAAAGTGGTGAAGGCACTGGAATATTTATCACAAGGGTTAAAATTACATTTGTTAACTAAAGATGTATGTGTACCGACCCAGCAGCGGTCGAACTGCTCGGATCCGGGTGTCGCTGCTCGTGGCTCGAGGGTCTCCAGACCCAGGGGCTCAGGGTCAGTCTAAAACCTGATGGGGGGTTATTTACAGGGGGATTAGATAGTTTGTGATGCCACCCGTGGTGTGCGGTAATAGGGAGTACCGCCACTGCCGTTGGGAGTACCTGGGATCATGGAATGGGGCAGCTAGATGACGTTACCCTCCAAGGATAGGGAAGGCCCCAGGACTCTGGACGGTAGGATGAATTGCAGGGGAGCGCAGGCTCGCTGGGGCAAGGGATGCTCAGGTACTCACTCAAGAGGAAAGCAGACGCTGACAACGCAGTAAACCAAGTCTCTGGGTGCCGCTGCCCTCTTGGGGGAACTCGGCCGGGTTCCGTCCCCTGAAGTACTGCCTGATGGTCCGGAGCCTGCCTCCGTGCACAAATTTTAGTAGTCCAAGTGGCCCGTAAGCTTGAAGCTGTTCAGGCCCTGCTCCCCACTTTTTAGTGTGAAGGAGCTGTGCTCTCAGGAGCTCACGCTTGGAATTTCAATGGGCTGTTTTGGTTGGAAAGCCCTATCCCCCTCGTTGCGCTAGTGCCGCCGATCTCTGAGCTTTGTGGGAACAGTCCATAAAGGCCCTATCCTCCGCAGGTTAATTGGCGAGTTGCTTGAAGCCTCTCCCCAACCTAGGGTCCAGTACCCTGACATGCTTTCGGTCCCAGACTGGCTATTGTACTGCTGCTGACTGTTCTCCTACACTAAGCCAGGCACCCAGTCCCAATATCCCGCAACCGGGTCTCTGACTCCTCCGGGTCCAGACCACCGTCTGCAACCCAATCTACTTCTCCCCTGGGAGCTCCAACTCCCAGCTTCCCCCAAGCTCCTCAATGCTCAAGGGCTGTAACTGCTCTGACTTGTCACCTCCCACCTCCCTGCCTGACCCTTAGGTGGGTGTCCCTATTCCAGCTTAGTAGCCCACTGGTGTGCCTGACAGGGTGGGGTGCGAGGTGTGATTTGGATTTTTTATGCTGTTGAGTCAGTACTGCA
This sequence comes from Anomaloglossus baeobatrachus, assembly GCF_048569485.1. Lineage (NCBI taxonomy): Eukaryota > Metazoa > Chordata > Amphibia > Anura > Aromobatidae > Anomaloglossus > Anomaloglossus baeobatrachus. The sequence continues at coordinate 302,962,393 of NC_134354.1, forward strand.
ACTTGGGAACCCAGAACCAAGAGGGGTTGAATCCTGCACTAAGAGATAAAAAGCGTGCAGTACCCTGTGACGACCTGACTAGTCCAGAGGCGTCACATTCCCCCTTGGTTAAACGTAGCTCGTCCCCGAGCTACAGGAGAACCAGAGGTTTATTTTGTTAACTGGAAAAGAGAGAAGATAACAAGTTTAATTAACAATTTCACTTCCCTCACAGGGGAGGCACATTACTTAAACATTGCATTGTAAAAACTCGCAGAGTTAACTTTTATTAAGAACCGTGGGAATGCTACCCGTTGTGGCGGTAGCCGATGGCTCAGCCTACTCCACTGCAGCCTCTTCCTGCGACAGTCCATTCCCATTGTCCCTTTCCCTTCAACCCACCACCCAAACAACCTGAAGCCCGCCGCTTCCTACTTGGTTCCGTGACAGGGTTGAAGTCCTGGAGGCTCAAAAGATGACTCTGTAACAATCCTGAGTAACCTGGTAGCCGTTACCAGGTGGGCGGCCCTATTCCAGCTTAGCTTATAAGAGAAAGATCTCGCATCACCTAACGTAGGTGCTCAGGAGGAAATTAGACAAAAATATAGAGTAACTCCGGCACACTAACTCTTTCCCATACAGACTGAAGAAAACACAGTAAAATTCATGTCAAAATCCTTTTCTTTTCTTTTATTTTCTTAGTGCAGAAAGTGGAACAAAAAATGCTGTACAGGGGTCCGCCAAGGACGTTTCGGCCTACCGGCCTTCCTCAGGTCGAACAGACTGGATACAATATTTACAAATGTAAAAAACAGAACAAAAGGATATCCATCAATATAGATAATGAAGCATATTCAAATGACATATATTAAAGTACAAGGGGATAATGGAGAGACAATCATATAGACTCTTGAGCACATATCATCGTGCGGAGAATAGGGAATGAGAATCGTAGGAGTAGGTGCCGTACGTGGGTGGCGTGGATATGTGAAAACCATATATGCATATATACACCCATATGAAAGAACACTAATGCATTCTAATGCTAGTGGTGAGATAGGGTCAGGTATGGCATACAAGGTAAGGCAGCTCACCTAGAGAACAGCAGGGTATGGAGATGGATAGGTATATGGAATACAAACACGTGGGTTCAACCTTTCATGTAGGAGAGTAAATAGTTATACCAAATGGGTCCTAAGGATTCAAACAATCAAGTAAGATGGTTGCTGTAAGAACGTACCATATGTTAGAGAAATTCCCCCTTTCTTTACAGAATTAGCACCATCCCTGTGGTAGAGCACGCATATCACGCCTCCAAGTCTAATTCAGTCTATCACCAGCCCCTGCACTGAAGCATGGTCTCCGTTCCAGAACTATTTGCCAGCACCACCATGTGACCTCCTAGCACGCCCTCCCAGACACGTGTGCGCTCCACCACCTCTCTTCCGCGTCCCACCTAGCGGTAGTGACGCGTGCTGCTATCTGTGACTCACTGGATCAAAGTTTCCACCCGCGCATGCGCAGTGCACCGTACTCCCTGCTCCATTGATCACCGTTACACGAAACTGGAAGTGACGTCACGGCACCGTCCTCGTTATATACACCACCCTCCTACATGCTCTGCACCCCACAGGACGCGCGGTTTACCCCTACAGCACCACAGGCACATGGTAAGTGGCTCATCTAGGTAACTTTGGACCCATTTTCATTATGATGGTTCCCACGCTAAACTCACTCCTCTTTCACCTCCAGCCAGTGGTTACCTGGACGTCTGCTACCATACTCCATGGACTTTTTTCCAGTCTAGACCATTGAATATTTTCTCCCGTTCTCCACCTTCACCTTCTCTTCGTTATACATTTCATATGCTACCACTGTCTCATCTTTAACTCTCTTATTTACTATACAGTCAGGCAACTACCTGGTTAGGCATCTATCTGCCTCTTATCCGTCATACCTTCAGATCATACTGTGGCCCATAGCCCTTGGTCTTGACCCAACATCCCAGGTATACTATATCCACAAAACTCTCTCTGATTCACTTTGTCACAGGAGATATTTCCATTCCTCCTTCCCTCTTTCCCCTTCCCCCCCCCCTCCATTTTTCCCCCTTTTTTGTCTTCCATTTCTTTCATTTTCTCCATACTCATTTATGGCACAGTTATATCTTTCCTGGACCTCTAGGATCCTTACAGACCTGATTACGCCAGAGACTAACTTTAACACTGGTGACGATTTAGGCACCGTATTTTTCGCTTTATAAGACGCACCGGATTATAAGACGCACCCCAAACTTAGACATAAAAAAGGTAAAAAAAAGAAAATTGGGGTCCGTCTTATAATCCGGTGTTCTCTTACCGGAGGGGGGCAGCAGTGGTGGTGGAGCGGGGTCACAGGAGGCAGAGGTTGTGCTTGGCAGGCACGGCGGGTCAGTGGCAGCGGGGTCCGTGGTGGCAGGTGCGGTGGCGTCCGGGGTGGCAGGAGCCGGGGGGCCCGTGATGGCAGGAGCCGCAGGGCCCGTGGTGGCAGGAGCCGCAAGGCCCGTGGTGGCAGGAGCCGCGGGGCCCATGGTGGCAGGAGCCACGGGGCCCATGGTGGCAGGAGCCGCGGGGCCTGTGGTGGTGGCGGCAGCAGCAGCGTCGGCGACGGCGGGTGAGTCATGCAGCAGGCCGATGCAGTGAGTGTCCCAGTGTCCGCGGTCCCGGTTCAAATAATGGCGCCTGGAGCAGCACATGCGCAGATGGAGCTCTCATCCAAGGGCTCCATCTGCGCACGCGCTGACTCCCGGGGGAGCGCGTGAACAGATGGAGCTCTCATCCAAGAGCTCCATCTGCGCACGCACCCGCTCCCGGCGCCATCATTTGAAACTGGGACCGCGGACAAACTGGGTAACTTTCTTCACAGCCGCCCGCCCCGCACGCACAGAGTGGCAGCCAGCAGGCTGCCCGCCCACCCTGCGTGCAAGCGGCCGGGTACCTGTGCTTGCGTGCGGGCGGCAGCCATCTGCCGCCCGCACAGGCACCCGACCACTGCCCGCACAAGCACCCGGCCGCCGGCCACTGCCCACACACAGCACCCGGCCGCCGGCCACTGCCCGCACACAGCACCCAGCTGCTGCCCGCACACAGCACCCAGCTGCCACCCGCACACAGCACCCGGCCGCCGGCCACTGCCTGCACACACCACCCGGCCGCTGCCCGCACACAGCACCCAGCCGCCGCCCGCACACAGCACCCGGCCGCTGCCCGCACACAGCACCCGGCCGCCGGCCGCAGCCCGCACACAGCACCCGACTGCCACCCACACGCAGCCACGGGTACCCGGCTGCCACCGCACGCAAGCACAGGCACCCGGCCGCCCGATCACCGCACAGACAGGACCCCCAGGTACCGCTATATTCGCTTTATAAGACGCACCCCCCATTTTCCTCTCAAATTTTTGGGAGGAAAAGTGCGTCTTATAAAGCGAAAAATACGGTAATTATTCTACCTGCTTTCCCTTTATACTTATGGCAGACCATTCCTCTTTTGGACCATATTTATTTTACACACAGGTCTATTGCCATATACATAAATCCTGACGATACCTAAACCTCCTGTGCATGACCTGGAGTCACCACATTGCAGCCCTCACAGGAACATTGGACTTGTTGTGTTCCTTTGATGACAGGTACCTCCTGCACATCCTTTGTACTGTCTTTGGTCAATATCGTTTAACAAATATGTAATATGGTCTCTCCCCTACAGAGTTACCTACCACCTACAGTGTATGCCCACACAGGTTGCCCTATACATTACCATTAATTTCTCTAACATATGGTACGTTCTTACAGCAACCATCTTACTTGATTGTTTGAATCCTTAGGACCCATTTGATATAACTATTTACTCTCCTACACGACAAGTTGAACCCACGTGTTTGTATTCCATATACCTACCCATCTCCATACCCTGCTGTTCTCTAGGTGAGCTGCCTTACCTTGTATGCCATACCTGACCCTATCTCACCACTGGTATTAGAATGCATGTGTTCTTTCATATGGGTGTATATATGCATATATGGTTTTCACATATCCACATCACCAACATATGGCACCTACTCCTACGATTCTCATTCCCTATTCTCCGCACGATGATATGTGCTCAAGAGTCTATACGATTGTCTCTCCATTATCCCCTTATACTTTAATATATGTCATTTGAATATGCTTCATTATCTATATTGATGGATATCCTTTTGTTCTGATTTTTACACCTGTAAATATTGTATCCAGTCTGTTCGACCTGAGGAAGGCCGGTAGGCTGAAACGTCCTTGGCGGACCCTTGTACAGCACTTTTTGTTCCACTTTCTGCACTAAGAAAATAAAAGAAAAGGATTTTGACATGAATTTTACTGTGTTTTTGTACACGTTTGTGTATCGCCGTGTACCGGCGACATGCTCTGGCACACGGTTGACTCCCCGTTCTGCTTCCCCGTTCCATTATTGACCGGCTGACACAGCTGGTAAATAACGGAGATCACCGTTGCCATAGCAACACGCCTGTTAGCGGTGACGTCACCGCTAGCAGTGGCACCGGGAATCACGTGATCGGAACACTGTTGCTATGGCAACCCGTCTGTCAGCGGTGACGGTACCGCTAACAGCCAGCAGCACTGATCACTCATGGAGTGAAAAGCCTGCACGGGGAGCAGCGTCTTTCTCCCATGCAGTGCTGCTGGTGGAGCAGAGCTGCATGTGTGGAAGGAGAAAGAAGACCGAAGACCATGGATCGTGGAGGGATAAGAGGGAGTAATAAACATGGAGTCTCTAAGTGTGTCTGTGTATTTATTTCTATTAAAGTATTTTTTCTCTGTGTGGTGTCTCTTTTTTAACCCTTTATTGGAGATTCTTAATAGCCGGGTCAAACTTGCATGACATTAAGAATCTCTGGCCTAATACTAGCTAGTAAAAAAAAGCTAGTATTATCTCATTATTACCCAGCAAGCCACCATCACCAGGGCAGCTGGAAGAGTTGGATACAGCGCCAGATGATGGTGCTTCTATGAGAGCGCCATTTTCTGTGACTGCGGCTGCGGACTGCAATTTGCAGCAGAGGGGCCCAGAAACCTCGGGCTAACCTGTGCTGCGGATTCCAATCCCCAGATACCTAGTTGTACCCGGCTGGACACAAAAATGGGGCGAAGCTCACTTGTTTTTTTTTTTAATCATTTCATGAAATTCATCAAATAATTAAAAAAAGGGCTTCCCTATATTTTTAGTTCCCAGCCGGGTACAAATAGGCAGCTGGGGGTTGGGGGCAGCCCGTACCTGCCTGCTGTACCTGGCTAGCATACAAAAATATGGCGAAGCTCACATCATTTTATTTTTTTTTTAGTTTTTTGGGAAAAAAAAATAAAAAATACTTCCCTGGATTTACCATTAACAGTGAAGGTATCACCAAGCAGTGGGGGTTAGCAGCCAGTAGCTGCTTGGATTACCCTTATCTAGCAATACAAAAAATGCAGCGGGAGCCTATATATTTTTTTTTTATTATTTATTTAAATAACTAAAAAAAATGGGTTTCCCTGTATTTTGATTGCCTGAGATGACAGTGCTATAAAATAAATCATTAAAAAAAATGACATAGCGCCCCACGGTATTTTTGATTCTCAGTGCAGTTAAAGCAGACAGCTATGGGTTGCCACCCCCATCTGCCTGCATTACCTTGGCTGGCAATCAAAATACAGGAAACCCCATTAATTTTTTTTATTTAAAAAAATAGTTAAAAAAAAAATGACGTGGGGTCCCCCCATTTTTGATAGCCAGCTAGGGTAAAGCAGATGGCTGTAGCCTGAAAACCACAGCTGGCAGCTTTACCGTGGTTGGGGATCCAATGTGGAGGTCACCCCAGGATCTTTTTTTATAATTATTTTATAAATAATAATAATTACAAAAAAATGTAGGGTCCCCCCCCAAATTGGATTACCAGCCAAGGTAAAGCGGACAGCTGTGGTCTGGTATTCTCAGGGTGGAAAGGTCCATAGTTATTGGCACTTCACAGCCTAAAAATAGCAGGCCGCAGGTGCCCCAGAAGTGGCGCATCCACTAGATGCGCCAATCCTGGTGCTTCACCCCAGCTCATCCTGTGCCCTGGTGTAGTGGCAAACGGGGTAATAAATGGGGTTAATACTAGCTGTAAGGTCACCTGACATCAAGCCCAGCAGTTTGTGATGTCATGGCGTCTATCAGATACCTGACATCACAAACTGTCAGTACTAACAAAAAAAAATAAATAAAAAAAAATGTATTTGAAAAAACACTCCCCAAAACATTCCCTCTTTCACCAATTTATTGTAAGGAAAAAAAATAAGGGGGTCCCACGATGACTCTGGACCATCTAGAATATGGGGGGACACGCTCAGGGAACATATCCCCCATTTTCTAGGAGTGCAGACCCTCCATGTGAGGAGTGTGGGTGCAATGAATCTGCACCCACTCTCCCCGGGTCCACAGCAGCAGAGTCCAAGTCGTAAGTGTTGCTATTAAAGCTGCAATGCCTTGCTCATGAGGTAAGGGCATGCTTAATCAGGTGAACTATTCTACATTTCCAAATATTGGTATTTGCTGAAATTATTGCTATTCCACCTACTATATATTGGGGATATGATCTTGGAAATGGAATACCCCTTTAAGTACAGTTATCCAGCTGAATGAATACTAAACAACAGAGCTTGCTATTTAGACATGTTTTCTTGTGGCGTATAATTGACTCTCATGTTTGGTAGTCGTTCAGCAGGACAAATATAAAATCAAATACCTCCATTTGGAAATATAGTATAGCTCTCCTGATCAACTATGTTCCTTACTTCATGAGCAGGGCATTGCAGTTACTTACAGATGCATGGATACCGCCACTCACTGTGTCTGAACATAGGAAACTGAGCTGACAGCCACTCTGTACATGCGGCAGCGTCTATTGTGAAGGAAAGGCCGTGGGGGATCAACGCTGCACAGGGTCACCGGGGAACACTAGTTGGGTTATAGGGGGTGACCTGGCAGGGCCTGGCGAGGAGTTTTATGTCGCATGTGTCATGGCACATGCGACAGAAATCAGAGAAGTAGGGTGAATGCGGCCGGCGCGCTGCTGTGCACTTGGCCATCTTGGATTTCCGGGAGGGGGTCGGGAGGGGCACTTTGGCGATACCGGGGGATCGGAGGGAACCGGAGAGGAGATGCTGTCATTTACTGTAACGTGTTGATCGGTATACGGTGTATACCTGTGATCACGTGAGCGGGGACCGGAAAAAACGGCCTGAATCATGATCTCCAGGGTCTCAGCTACCCCCTGAATCCCGGAGATTTTCTGACGCTGGGGGGCGCTATTCATTTATTTCTACCTGCTGTTTATAAACGACAGATTAGAATAAGGCTACATTCACACGGCCGATCCGTTTTTGCGGTCCGCAAAAAGCGGTCCTTTTTTTCCACGGATGCATCCATGTGGCATCCGTTTCCATTTCGTATACGGTTTGTATGTCATCTGTTGTTCATCCATGTGCCTTCCGTTTTTTTGCGTACTGCAAAAAAACTGAAGGAGGGAAAATACATAAATTTACCCAGGATCCATAGCTTCAACCTACATGAGACGGTCACATGTTCACTCCAGTGCCATTTTCTACTGCTTTTCAGAGTGTAGAGCACTCTGGTGATTTTCTTGTGCTTGTACACTTCATATCAGTCTTTTCTGTCATTATAATGGCAGAAAGACACATAATGTCCAACTCTCCTGCATTTTGTAATTTTGCACCCTTTGGTGCCTTTCATGTGGCACTAAGGGGTGCTTAGCCTTGTATTTACCAAAAAAAACAAATACATTTAAAAAAAGAATGACGTGGGGTTCCCCCTATTTTTGTAGCCAGCTAGGGTAAAGCAGACGGCTGCAGCCTGCAGACCACAGCTGGCAACCTCACTTTGGCTGGTAATCCAAAACTGAGGGCACCCCACGCTGTTATTTTAAATTAAATAAATAATTAAAAAAAAAACACGTAGGGGTCCCCCCAAAGTTGGATCACCAGCCAAGGTAAAGCGGACTGGGGTCTGATGTTCTCAGACTAGGGAGGTCCATGGTTATTTGACTCTACCCAGCCTAAAAATAGCAGGCCGCAGCCGGCCCAGAAGTGGCGCATCCATTAGACGTGCCAATCCTGGTGCTTCGCCCCAGCTCATCCTGTGCCCTGGTGCGGTGGCAAACGGGGTAATATATGGGGTTAATACCAGATGTGTAATGTCACCTGGCATCAAGCCCTGGGGTTCGTCAGGTCAGGTGTATATTAGATACCCGACATCACCAACCCAGTCAGTAGTAAAAAAAAATAGACGACAAACACATATTTATTTCCCATGACGCTCCATACCATAGTCACTGTCCCAGTCAATGAAGAACAGAATGTTCCGCATTGGCTGGGAGAGCAATGCAGTGACTTGAGCTAACATCAATGGGTCAGCCTGTTAGGGATGTGATTATCATTATTATGAGTATATAGGAGTTACATGGAGATATCCATAAAGAACAAGATTTAAGATGTTGTTTGAACTGTACCCCACATATCTCTTGGCATAAGACTCAGACAGACAGTCTGGGCTATTCTTGTGACAAGTGAATAATGCTGACATTGCTTAATATAAATGAGGAACCAAGCACATTACAGTAAATTGTATATCACAGAATAAGCTGTTCTACTTTATCCAATAGGAGACGTGTTACGTATTCTTGGCACCTAGCCAATAAGGTTATATATATTTGTAACACTTCCGGAAATAAATCAGTCTTACTTTCTATTCATATCTGAGTACGTCTCTCTGGTGTGAGCGAAAGAGAGGGTAATGCATGCTACCACGAGTGACTCATAATTTGGACTGCAGACAGTTTAAGAGGGATGCATGATTAGATTGCATCAACCTAAATTACGGCCTTATCATTTGGCGCCCAACGAACCTTAGGACGGAGCTCTGGATGGCGGACAGCCATGCTGACACCTTCAGTCGATAGGCAACTACACGGGAGGTGGAGGTGCACACTCCAAACGCAGGTGAGAAAATTTGTATGATCTCACCTTGCAAACCTCATGCGTGTACTTGCATTTCGAAGGGGGGGTTGGGCTGTCCCAGTCTAGACACCTAATGACCGCCATCTCGCATGAGATAAGCCGTCCTAAGAGATCTCACACCAAGGTGGTCAGGTTCACCTTAAGCTGTCTGTAATTTATGTAATGTAATTGTAAATCACATGAAATGTAATGTGGTTTTTGTCTGCTCTAGGAGAAAAGCAGAAGTTCTGTGTTTTATTTTTCTCTGACTTAACGGCAAGGGAAAATGAGGAAGTTGTTATATACGCTGCATATATGAATATATATGGTTATATCTGCAGGTGAGATCAGCCACCTGGATGGTGTATATAGTGTCCTTATTGTTATGTCATTGTGTTGACCTGTGTCTACCTGTTGAAATGTCTGTCTATTTGCAGCAGGTGGAGTACTTGCTGGTTTACGGGAAAAAGAGGAAGTGTCACGTAATGTAGTGAGAGCTGTCTTTGAGTGAAGAAAAAAAAAAAAAGGAAAAATGTACCTTTGAAGTATTCTGTTTGAGTATATAGAGTATACACGGGTGTGTAACGTAACGTGTCCGGTTGATAGTCAGTAATTGATAAGACTGAAGGGCAGGTACAGGTGTCATGGTAAGAGTCCTGACTGTATCCTGGTGGTCTTCCACAGAGAGGAGACGATAGGGGGATTGGTTTTGTCCAATACAGCGTCATGGTGAGATCCTGACTGTATTTGGTGGAATTTGATGTTCTCTCCGCGATCCTAGGTAGGAGGAACATTGGCAGAATCCTGGTGCGTCTTCCACAGAGAGGAGACGATAGGGGGATTGGTTTTGGCCGGTACAGCGTCATGGTGAGACCCTGACTGTATCCGGTGGAATTTGATGTTCTCTACGATCCTAGGTAGGAGGAACATTGGCAGAATCCCGTGACTTTGGTTTTAAACAGTATTATTGATGTTCTGGACGGACCGTTAGAATAAGGTGTATATAGTGTGAACAGAGGTTACTAGTACATGAAGTAAGAGATAGTGAGGGTGAATTTAGTATCGATCACCCACGTGACACCTCTTCCTGGTAGGACAGCCCGTTGTTTTTGTGGTGTGTGGACTGAGGTAGAAATTCTGTGTATTCTGTGGATGTGTATAGTCGCTGGTCCAAAAGAGGAAGTGGATTACGGCATAGCAGACATCCAGATTGACGTGTTAGTTTTGGGTTGTATACCCTTGAAGCATGGGGTCTAATCAGTCCACACCTGTCAAGTTTTGTTAAATAAGCGAGGGATCTTGAAAGATAAAGATCTCCTTATGGATGCTGAGGCATGGTATAGAACGTCAAAAGATGATAGAAAATTGGCATAGTAGATATTTCTATATTGCACCAGATCAGAAAATGAGATCAGAAAATGGCATCTCAGGAAGTGGCCAAGCCCATTAGGAAACAACGTGTATTAGGCAAATGTTTAAACAAACAACAAGCTTAGTTGAAGTATCTGGGGGTACTTCTAAACAGGATTTCATAGGGTCTCAACCTAGTGATCCCTGCTGAGGTGTGTCTGACACTGAACAATTCAAGTGAAGACTCTCATGCCCTTGCCTTCTACACTGCCCCATCCTCCCAACCTTCCCTCTATTCTGTGGCTGGTATGGGGTGTGTAGAGTCAGTTCTGTGTCTAAGGCCTGCCATATCTCTTTGGCTGGCAGTGAAAGCAGGTCACTAGCCACTTTCCATGGTCTCCGGGAGCCCACAGCTGCACCCTATCTCAGCCCTCTTCTTCTGGGACTTGCTCTTGTAGGGTCAGGACAACGTTTTCTCAAGACTTTCCATCCTTCCTTTCTTCTTCACATCTGGGTCATTCGAAAAGCACAGATTGACTGACTGTTTCTCTCGTAAGTGGTCTTGGGGCTTCTTTGGATGTTCTGTCAGTGAGGGCACTTCTTACTGCTTCCCTTGACTCCTCCAATGTAGGCCTCAACCCTGCTCACCGCGACTCTGTCTGGCAATAGCAAAGCTTCCATCCGTTCTTCTATGGCCTCATGGCGGCGTACAGTTCCATTGTCAGTGATCAAGTCTCTTATCCTCCACAGAGTAGATGCTGGCTGCCATCTTGCAGGCTTCAGCGAGAGCACATACATCTGCTTCTTCACAGACAGGCATGCGGGTAGCGACTGCTCTATCAGCACAGCGTCTTCTTGATGCACATCTTGATCCATCCGCAAAGATGTTAAGTCAGGGTCCAAAGGTGTATCCGTCACGGTATCGAATCCAGAGTTTCAGCTATGCCAGAGTCGACTACCTCTTCCACCAAGGTGTCAGAGGTGGGACACTCCCCCATTGGAAGAGGGAGAAGTTCAGCAGGATTAAGGACCGCACACCGGGAGTTGGTGACTTTGTCAGGGAGCAGTGATGTCATACGGGCACTGATCTTCAACTGGTGCTTTAGGTAGGTGTTCAATCTGGCTGAGTAGTGTTCAAAGGACTGCTATCTTCCTCCATTGCAAACATGTAGAATGACTTCTGGGCTGGAGATGACATGATGATACTCTTCAGGTGACTGTAACTGTAACTCAGGTGACTGTGACTGTAGCTCAGATGACTGACTGTAACTCAGGTGTTACCAGCTGTAGTTGTTTGCATATGGGCTCTCGGAGACCTGATACAAAGGACTATACCCAGGTTTGTAAGAAAGAGCAATGGGTGTAACTTTGGGGTCAGGAGAACATTGAAATTCTAAAAACTAAAATCCCCTAAAATCCCGGGGAAAGAGAAAAGAGCACAAGAGGGTTTGGAAACTACCAAGCAGCACCCCCTGACTACATCTACACAACTAGGAAAAGCAGTGGAGCGTATCTACTCTACCTCTCCTGTGCTGACCCTGTAACTGGGGGCCCTGCACTCTCCCTCATCCCGACGGTAGACCTGATGGTGGTCAGGGCCGAGCCTCCAGCGTATCCCTATCTCCTGTCAGACCCTGCAAACTAAGACACAAAGGATTACTGGGTGCTGCCAACGAAAACTTTAATATATGTCAACTCCTGATGATCAATGTCCCCTTGGGACCACATGAACCTCCACCCTCTCTATCAGGGAACTCTTGTGCAAGACACCAGGCAGGATAACATACAAGTGAAAATATCTCAAAACTAGGCTAAGTAACAACTGCCATATGCAGAAAAATATTCACTGTCCACCAGGACTAATAGTGAGCAGTCTATATGGTCTACTAAATTGTATAACATACAGAAAAAACAAATATGCAAAAGTGAAGGGAAAAGGTCCACAGGACTATCAGCAATAACCTCTGCTAAGGTTCATTAGTGGAAAAATGGAGTGTGTGTGTTCCAGGTCCCTGTCTCCCCCCTCTGCAGTCCCTGCTATGTCGGCAATAAACAGAGCAGTGACTTTGGCTGCTAAAACAAAAAAATGGGGAACTGGGTGTCGGCTGGACTAAAAATGGCGTCTAAAGATGAACTATGTAGTGTCTGAGTTAAAACGTCCACTAAAGATAATTACCGATAAGAAACAGCCGCTAAAAGAGGAAGTAGGTGTTGGCCAAAAATGGCGTCTGAAGAGTCCTGGGAGGGAGTGAAAAGAAAGATGTCATGTATTGTGACATCTACATTCAGGAGGTATTCAATCTGTCACCGGGAATATGGATTATATAGGGACCCCTGGGCTGACCCTGTAACTAGGGACCCTGTACTCGCCCTCATCTCGACGGTAGACCTGATGGTGGTCAGGGCCGAGCCTCCAGCGTATCCCTATCTCCTGTCAGCCCCTGCAATAATATCCCCATACCATACCCCACCCAGGGCAGAGTGACAGGAAGAAATCTACATTCAGAACAGAAAATAATGGGGTGGGGTAAGTCCACCCTATCTATCAACTTATGTTTCTTGTTTCCTATTTTCACAGACAGGTAAAATACACATAGTGCAGTTGCTAGATTCAGAATTACTCATCAATTCACATCTAGAATTCTCCATTTCAACATACGTGTGTCATTTACAACTACACTTCACAGAATTTCATTCACAGGACTGAAATGGAAACTAACACTTCCCTGTTTTTTTTTTTTTTTTTTTTCTTTTCAACTCTCCTACGGTGTTTCACACCAAAAACTGCGTACATTATACATAAAACATCTTCCAGTGTCACTTGGGTGATAAGGTACATACACCCTCACTGCAAACCTGGCTCCATTACTGGCCAGAAAGAATCCCCAGCTTTAATCTGGGTGAAAACATCTTTCAGGGAAAACTATATATGAGATATTATGTCAGAGAGAGAATTCACGATATACATACACCTCCATGAGAACGGTCTATCGACTACTCAATAATTCCGATTAAGACCAAAGTTTAGGGGTCTTCCCCAATGTATTCAATTCTAGGTAAGAATACATTGACATCCAGGAGATGGCTGTCTTCCCTCTTCTACCCGATACTTTGTGCCAGGATGATGATATCTAAGCATGTGGACTGGAAGACGACTCTACATCCCACCTTTGATGTCCCACCATTACCGCCTGAGGACTGAGGAGCATGAGACTCTGAGTGAACCCAACCCTGATAAATATTAGCCAATTAAAGGACTAGTGCCACGTTCCCCCTTCCTGAATAACGTGGGCCAGGGGAACATAGCCATGAGGACAGTCTAGAGAACACGGTCAGGATCTGGCTTCCTATGCATAGTCTGTTGGGTGGGGAGATTCATCCACAAGGGATGGGGTATCTCGTATGTGAGTGAGGTAACCATCAGCATTAGGACAGATCAATAGACCTGGAAACGTAAGGAAAGACTTTTTGGCTATCTCCAAAGGGGGGACTGTTAGGGATGTGATTATCATTATTATGAGTATATAGGAGTTACATGGAGATATCCATAAAGAACAAGATTTAAGATGTTGTTTGAACTGTACCCCACATATCTCTTGGCATAAGACTCAGACAGACAGTCTGGGCTATTCTTGTGACAAGTGAATAATGCTGACATTGCTTAATATAAATGAGGAACCAAGCACATTACAGTAAATTGTATATCACAGAATAAGCTGTTCTACTTTATCCAATAGGAGACGTGTTACGTATTCTTGGCACCTAGCCAATAAGGTTATATATATTTGTAACACTTCCGGAAATAAATCAGTCTTACTTTCTATTCATATCTGAGTACGTCTCTCTGGTGTGAGCGAAAGAGAGGGTAATGCATGCTACCACGAGTGACTCATAATTTGGACTGCAGACAGTTTAAGAGGGATGCATGATTAGATTGCATCAACCTAAATTACGGCCTTATCAAGCCCAGGTCACTGCAGGGCATGACAAGTGCTGCTGTCAGGAGCGAGGTACATTACCTGCGGTGACGATCTCCTGCACTGCTGATAGCAGAGCTGTCACTGACTTCAATGACCGCCGCCTTCACAGCCAAGTATCGCGGAAGCCTGTGACATAACCGCTAGTCACAGTCTCGGGTCGGCAGAGAGAGGAAATGTGAAGCGGCAGCCATGGAGGACAGTAACAGCGCTGAGGTCGGCAGGGCAGGACTTCATCACCGCAGGTAAGTCGAGCGGGGCCATGTGTGCGGACTGCGAGGTGGGTGGAGCCTAGCGGGGTAATGTGTGCAGAGCGCCAGGTGGGTGGAGCCAAGCGGGGTAATGTGTGCGTAGTGCGAAGTGGGTGGAGCTAAGGGGGGTAATGTGTGCGGAGTGCAAGGTGGGTGAAGCCAAGCGGGGCCATGTGTGCGGAGTGTGAGGTGAGTGGAGCCAAGTGGGGCAATGTCTGCAGAGTGCCAGGTGGGTGGAGCCTAGCGGGGCCATGTGTGCGGGCGGCGGAGTATGAAGTAAGTGGAGCCTAGCGGGGCCATGTGTGCCTGCGGCGGAGTGCGAAGTGGGTGGAGCCTAGTGGGGCCATGTGGCACTGAGGACGTCAGTGTCGGGGACTGCATGGCTGGGGACAGGTGAGTGTGAGTGTGTGTGTGTACATGCCGAGTGCAGGAGGGGGCGGAGCCCAGTGGGGAAGTGTCGGCTCCTTGCACACGTAACTAGGGTAAATATCGGGTTACCAAGCAAAGCGCTTTGCTTGGATACCCGATATTTATCTTGATTACCAGCTTACCGCAGGCTGCCAGCGATGGCTCCCTGCACACTGTAGCTGTAAAAAGCTCTGCTTTAGGTGATCAAACCGTTCTCAAACGTAACTCGAACTGTCGAGCTTTTAGCAAAAAGCTCGAGTTCGATCTCGAGCACCCCCAAAATCACTCGAACATGAAATTGGCGAACCTCGAACATCGCTCAACTCTAGTAATGACTAAATGAGGGGGTACCCACGTTTGACTAAAGTGAAAGGTTGGAATTAGTACTTATTAGAATACTTATTAGAATATCTTCTGATAATGAACAGAGCCTGATAGACTGTGGTATTTCACTGCTTTCAATGATATCCAGATTTTCAAAGGAAAAAGATTTATTACCCCTTTGGAGTTCTAAAGGGGTTGGGTTACTAGTCCCACTTTCGTTAAGATGAGGAGATCCTCTTACATTCATATCAGTACCCTGGACCTCAGTGCTAGTGGAGTATACGGTGTGGAATTAGTATTGCCATCCATAGAGAAGCTGATAGACTGTACAGAATTAGCACTGTCAAGTATGACATTATATTCACCCAGTACCACAAACATATCTATAAGGGTGCTGGGGAATCAGACTGACTCAATGGGTTTCAGATGTCAAAGACCTGGGGTAAGATATATCATCTCTTTTAATTTTTTTTATATTTTTGTCAATAATCTCCTTTTTTCTCAATCCTCAGACTTTTCAAGATGTTAGTGGATAGTTTGCTTAACTCGACTAGCTTGACTAGCTCATTAAATGGTTTAAAGAGATTAGGCAGGTTGCTGATTGATATTTTGATTACCGTATTTTTCGGACTATAAGACGCACCGGACTATAAGACACACCCTGGTTTTAGAGGAGGAAAATAGGAAAATAAAACTTTAAGCAAAAAAATGTGGTCATGGCACACTGTTATGGGGCGAGGATCTGCTGCTGACACTGTTATGGGGGTAATGTCCCCAAATTCTCTACTAAGGTACCCCATCCTGGTAATGATCCTCCTGCCTTGTATATGATCCTGCTATAAACCCCTATCCTGCTCATATACCCCCATCCTGTTCATATACCCCCCATCCATCCTGTTCATATACCCCCATCCTGTTCATATACCCCCATCCTGTTCATATACCCCATCCTGTTCATATACCCCCATCCTGTTCATATACCCCCATCCTGTTCATATACCCCCATCCTGTTCATATACCCCCCATCCATCCTGCTCATATACTCCCATCCTGCTATATGCCCCCATCGTGCTCATATACCATCCTGGTATATGGCCTGTATCCTATAGCACAGAGAAAAAAAAATAAACGTTTATACTCACCTTTTCCTCACTCCCTCCAGCACCGATCATCTTCCTTTCTGTGCCACTGACCTGTGTGTGTGGAGCCGTTCCCCTGCAGCATCACGATGTCTTCCTGTCTGTGCCGATCACCTGATCAGCACAGATCAGCTGACCGACAAAGACAGGAAGACATCGCGTGCTGCAAGGGAACGGCTCCACACACGGGGACGGGTGAGTACACTGATTCACTGCACCCCACGCTGATGATGACGCGCGAGGAGCAGTGAATACAGCCGCACATGCTCACTCCAGGCTGTAGTTGCCAGGGGTGATCATGCGGACCGGCTCTTTACTATGCGCGCGTCCCCGCTCGTCCTCCCACCCACCTGTCAGTGCCGGCTTCTGCGCTGAGAGATGGGCGGGAGGATGGGCGTGCATATGTAATGAGCGGGCCCACATGGTCACAGCAGGCTGCTACAGCCTGCTCGTCCCCCGATGACCCGCTCCACCGCAGCACCCTCATTCCCGGCCGCAACCCTATAGTCAGACCATAAGACGCACCCCCAACTTTCCCCCAACATTTGGGGGGAAAAAAGTGCGTCTTATGATCCGAAAAATATGGTAATATATTGTAAATGTTGACATGGTTTGGTGATAATAAATTCAAGAGTTTTTTTCGGGAAAACTTAAAAAACATCTGAACCCATTAACTTTGGTTTGAGGGGTCTCTAAAGTCACCTGTTAGACAGTGGAAAAATGCGGATTCTGTTTCATTGCTTGAGGAATTTCTCATCGGTTTAGCTTCATAGTACCAACAGGTGTAACAGCTTTTTCAAGCAGAAAATTGCCCAGTGCAACATTGATAAAATAATTGTCCATGGTAATGTTTCTACCTGAATTGTATATTGGTACAGCAAGTGTTTTCACAATCTCAGACCTTAGATCTTTCTGTACTGATGCATCAACGTCTTTGCCACAGTAGATAAGCCAATTTATGCCATAATAATTTGCAGAATCACACATGCAGAATATTTTTATTCCATACTTTGCTGGTTTACTGGGCATGTATTGTATGAACTTGCAACGTCCTCTGAAGGGTACAAGTTGCTCATCTACAGTAACATTAGTACTAGGATTGTAAAGTTTGGTGCATTTTTGACAAATATGTTCCAAATATAACTGATAGGGGCTAATTTGTCTGTCTGGAACCTCACTGCATGAATTCGCTTATCATCAAATCGAATGTTTCTTCTAATTTCCTCATATCTGTCCACTGCCATTGTCACTTTATAGTGTGGATCAAAAAGTGGGTCCAGAAATAATTCTCTGATTGGAACATCATACAATTTTGGACTCCCTGCCAGCAGTAAAAGTCCAATATATGCATAAATTTCTTCTTTTCAGATATTTTTCCAGGACTTATTTTTTGCAGAAGCGATACATCTTCCTTCTAGGTTTGAACATAAAAAACCTTTTTCTGCAATATTGTCAGAAAAAAAAAGCCGAGAATACGTCTTTAGGGGAAAAGTACCTGGGACTTCCCCACAGCTACTTGAGCATGTTTCATAATATTATGTATGGGAGTACGTCCGACTAATGAAAGATCACTGTCCAAAAAACATTCGTCTTGAATGTTCTACTTATCACTTCTTTAGGATCCCCTGGATCCACTTCTTCATCATCACAAGAATCACTGGATGAGGATGTTTGATTAGCTGCTGGCAGGTACTCTTCATCGGACAAAGATAGTTCACTTTCATCATCACTTTGAAACATAATTGCTTCAATATCTTGGTCAATGAGACGCTTGAAAGGAGACTGTGCCATTTCTGACTAGTGTGCCCCCCTGGAAAAACCAGGGTGTCACAGATGTCTGCATACATCTTTATGGTGCAGAGCTCACTCTCCCTTGGGGAGTTTCCCACACAGTTACACTCCAGCCAATCAGGCCCCACTCGCCCCCTCCTCAGGAAAACGGGAGGGGGAGAGGAGCTTGGAAAGAGCAGAGTTTGGGCTGTAGTCAGTATGCTGGAGGGGAGAAATCCAGACATCTCACCCGGCTCCGGCAGTCCGCCCGGCCGCAACGGTGATGACGTCGGCTCCGTCAGTCCGCCCGACCACAATGGTAATGATGTCGGCTTCGGCAGTCCGCCTGGCCGCAACAGAGGCGACACCCAACTGAAGTTTGCCCCAGATGCGTCGCCAGCCGCTCCCAGGTACCCAGTCCCGGCTTTGGAGCAGCCGGAGTGCACCTGCAGAGAGGAGGAGCAGACCACTGAGCGATGGGGCCCTCAGCAGTTAGCGAGGCCGGTTGTAGCCGGCACTGAGGGCATCCGTGTGGGCCTGGCTCTTGAGCAGGAGGCGGAGCACTGAACCCGTGCCCTGTACTGGGAGCGGCGGCAGCAGCAGTGGTAGCGGAACATGGACGGCAACCTGCAAGTTGACAGTTAAAAGTTGAATCTTTTAAAATGTTTTAAGGACCCGCTGCTACAAAAACCCGTGTTCCTGTGTTGAACGTCCCTGAGTTGCCCGCGGGATGCCATCCAGTACGCCGGGTGGAAGGAGCCGGACTCTGCCCGACTTGTTGAACGCCGCCAGGGTCGGAGCCCGGTGGGCAACATCAGGGGTCGGAGCCCCTGGTGGAGGATGGCAGGGAGTTGTGAGGAGTGAGGACAGTTTCTGCTACAGAGCCCGGCTCACCGTACCTGCACTACAGGCAGTGGAAGACGGGGTCTTTCTGGACAGTGTCACCGTGAGTGGATGTGGCATTGGGGACCCGTGCTGCCCTGTGGTGGACTGTGGGAAAGTGGCTGGAGAAGGCTGCATCGGCAGCAGAGTTAACAATTTACAGTTTGAGCAAACGTACCTCCCGATGTGGGAAGATGCATGTTTGTAATGTTTAACTTTTCTTTTTTTTTTTCTCCGTTTAATAAATGCAGGTAGCTGGACAGCCCGTGGACAGTCTGTATTTAACCAAGGGGGTGTGTGCCACCCTGGCAAAACCAAGGTGTCACAGAGGTCTGCATACATCTTTATGGTGCAGAGCTCACTCTCCCTTGGGGAGTTTCCCACACAGTTACACTCCAGCCAATCAGGCCCCACTCGCCCCCTCCTCAGGAAAATGGGAGGGGGAGAGAGGAGCTTGGAAAGAGCAAAGTTTGGGCTGTAGTCAGTCTGCTGGCGGGGACAAGTCAGGAAGCAGCTCCTGTGGGGAGCTAGGAGGAAAACACCCGAATTACACACATGGCTTTGGGACATGTCCTCACAGCGGCCGTGGGCACCAAGTACCAGCAACTTGGTTAATTCTTGGACTCATGTCAGTTATTGCCTTATCCTGTGAGTACTCCTGCAACACCCGGTCCAAGCCGTGGACTGCATCCGTTACTCCCCAATCCATCACACCGGGCTCCCGGGGCATCAACACCCTACAAGTGGAGGGAAAATCACCACCTTGCTGCCCATTACCATCCCCAGGATCCTGTGACCGGCAGCGGCGGTGCTCCATTACCTCACCGCACACCACGGGTGGCGTCACGAAACATAGACTACCAAATCTCCCCTGTATATAATGCCCCTTGTGGTTGTGGTGCCTGGGATCACAGACCGGGTCACGCCACCGTGATACCTTCAGAAGCGACCTCTTGGCCGGGATCTGAGTACCCCCTATCCCTGGGCGACACACTAGATGTTAGCAAAGTAAAAGAAAAAACAATGAACACAATCAGGGTGGTCCACTATTTGCTTGTGTGTGACACACCGTAAGGGTAAAGTGCCCTCTTTCTCCTCTCACCCTCAGCAGCTCTTACCTTTTATACTTTCTTTTAGGTGGTGTACAATTCTCTGGATTTTTGTGGCTCACAAGCTCTACGCTTTGCAAGCTTCTTATAGAAACAAAGAGACTGAAATTCAGTCAGACTTCCTCCCAACATCATATCATCACAGGTCCTTCAGTAATTAGATCACAATGTATACTGTCCTCAGTACTCTTTACACAGCTTATTACTGTTTTCAGAGGAACTTGAGATGATCTCATGGCCTTATCTCTCCCTCCCAAATCATATGACATCGTCACATAGCATGATCCACCCCCAGCCCCTCCACCAGCAACCCTTACTACAAATAAAGTAACTTTAGACACAAACACTGCTGAGTACATGATAAAAATAGCAGGGGCCTAAAAGCCCCCTCCCCTCCCCGTTCCATACAGATGTGGTTTTCCCCAAAAAAGCATTGCTACACCAAAATGCCCATCAAAAAATTATATGAACAACTGGATATTACCAACAGTGACATACTTGAGGAATACCAAGAGTTTCAAAATTCTAACTAAAGTAAACTTTTAACTGTCATTGTAAGGGTAAACTGCTGTATGGTCTTAGCTATTGTGCTGTAGCTCAGTTCCAGGGTGTAGGCATTTTTTTTAACCTAGACCATTTTTATGTAGAGCAACAATTCTTTTTTCAGATCCTCTGAGAATTATTTGCCATAAGATGCCATTTTCTTTTTCTAGTGACCAGTATGAGAGCGTGTATGAGCAATAACACCAAATTTAACACACCTGCTCACCATTCACACCTGAGACCTTGAAACACTAATAATTCACATAACACCGGGGACAGAAAATGGCTAATAGAGATTATTTGGCCATTTTCACTTAGGGAAGTACTCTCTTTTGCTGCCAGCTGTTTAGGCTTTATTGGCTATGTTCACTTAGTTAGAGGGTATGACTCGTCCCAGGGATATGGGGTACTCGGTCCCGAGCCGTATATTTACGGGGATAGTTAACTGGTTGGCCGTTGCCCAGTTCTGCAACCCTGGGGGTTGCTTGAAAGGGGTTATTTACAGGGGAGAAACAATAAAGTTTTTGTCGTGACTCCACTTGCGGGTAGCAGCCAGGTAGATGGAGCCGCCGCTGCACAGTTTCTCACCGCTGGAGCTGATGTTAACAGCAGCCTGGATGTTGGGCCCTCCGCAAGTAGGGCCGGGGCCACAGAGGGTAGGTGATGGAGTTAGGAACAGAAAGAAAGTAGGCCACACAAGGGATTGAAGTGTAACTGGTTTTCTTTACTCACAGAGGTTTGATGGCTGGTACCCGGAGTAAGGCTGGTCCTCACCACTGGTTTCCTTAGTCCCAGTGCCAGTTTGGTGACCTGGTGGCTTCTTTCCCCTTCACCTTTCTCTAATTGGTGGGTCCCCATGGATTGGAGCATCTGGGGGTCCCCACCTGGTAGTCTATCAGTCTTTAGCCTGTACGGCGGGCAGTTTGAACCCTGTAGGGTCGGTGTTCTGGTCCCTGGTTCTCCCGTCACTGCTGGTGCCCCCAGACTTTACGGTCAATGAGGTCCTGAATGGTCCCCTCACTGTGCAGATAATATCGTGTCTGCCTGGAGTGTTTGCCTGACCTAGGGCTCTGTACCCTGTCGGTGCTATGGTTCTGAGAGTACTCCACGTACTCCTTCGGCAACCACACGCCTGCGCCTGACAGGTAACTGTTACACAATTCTGTCAGTATGGTTATGTCCGTTTCCTTCCACTTCCACTTACTGACTGTCTGACCCCTCCTCCCTGGTTGTCGTCTAGTGGACTGGATCGGCTCCACCCCTAGGGGACCATCCATTGGGTCCAACTCTAGTCTGTCATCAGTCTTTGTGGAAGGGAAAAACAGGGATTATATATGTGTTTTGGTGTTACTGGCACTGGTCTTCCGGGTTCCTGGAGGTAGGCCCTGCATCTTTGACAGGATGCAGTACCTTGTAGTTCCTGATTGCTTCAGGGGCGCTACAGGTACACTAAATTTACACTATTATACAAGCTGGACACTGACTACTTTACATTGTGTAAAAGTGTCAGATCATCTGTGTTGTCCTATGAAAAGATATATTAAAATATTTATAAAAATGTGAAGGGTGTTATCACGGGCGGCACGGTGGCTCATTGATTTGCACAGCAGTCTTGCTGCGCTGGGGTCCTGGTTTCAAATCCCACCAAGGACACCATCTGCAAGGAGTTTGTATGTTCTCCCCGTGTTTGCGTGGGTTTCCTCCGGGTGCTCCGGTTTCCTTCCACACCTCAAAGACATACAGATAGGGACTTTTGATTGTGAGCCCCAATGGGGACAGTGTTCCTGATGTATGTAAAGCGCTGCGGAATATGTTAGCACTATATAAAATTAAAGATGTGATTTGATTTTGATTTATCACTTTTGTGATATACTGTAATTGTCTGCTGTAAAAATAACGTAAGAAAACCTCCTGAAGTTTATAAGGATGATTTTCTAACACTGCTTCTACTTATTTACTGACCCAGATTGATATTATCTGTGAAGTAATTTTTGAGTGAACACAACATACAGTAGTTTGGACACACCTTCTCATTCAAAAAGTTTTCTTTATTTTCATGACTCTAAAAATTGTAGATTCACATTGAAGACATCAAAACTATGAATGAAAACATGTGGAATGAAATACTTAAAAAAGTGTGAAACAACTGAAAATATGTGTTATATTCTAGGTTCTTCAAAGTAGCCACCTTTTGCTTTGATTACTGCTTTGCACTTGGCATTCTCTTGATGAGTTTCAAGAGGTAGTCACCGGAAATGGTTTTATAACAGTCTTGAAGGAGTTCCCAGAGATGCTTAGCACTTGATGACCCTTTTGTCTTTGCTCTGCGGTCCAGCTCACCCCAAACCATCTCGATTGGGTTCAGGTCTGGTGACTGTGGAGGCCAGGTCATCTGGCGTAGCACCTCATCACTCTCCTTCTTAGTCAAATAGCCCTTACACAGCCTAGAGGTGTGTCTGCGGTCATTGTCCTGTTGAAAAATAAATGATGATCCAACTAAACGCAAACCGGATGGAATAGCACGCCGCTGCAAGATGCTGTGGTAGCCATGCTGGTTTAGTATGCCTTCAATTTTGAATAAATCCCCAACAGTGTCACCAGCTAAGCACCCCCACACTATCACACCTCCTCCTCTATGCTTCACGGTGGGAACCAGGCATGTAGAGTCCATCCGTTCACCTTTTCTACAAAGACACGGTGGTTGGATCCAAAGATTTCAAATTTAGACTCATCAGACCAAAGCACAGATTTCCACTGGTCTAATGTCCATTCCTTGTGTTCTTAATCCAAACAAGTCTCTTCTGCTTGTTGCCTGTCCTTAGCAGTGGTTTCCTAGCAGCTATTTTACCATGAAGGCCTGCTGCACAAAGTTTCCTCTTAATAGTTATCTAGAGATGAGAAGGTGTGTCCAAACTTTTGGTCTGTACTGTATATAGCACCCAGACTAAAAACTTGTTAGCTGTTAAATATTCTATAAGTGGAGTGTATTACATCAAGTAGAATGCTATAGGATACACTTCTTTGGTAATGCAAATACATATTTTTTTACACAATTTAGTGTAGGGACAAACAATTAAAAGAGAACTTGGATTTCTGCTCCCCAACTCTAAAATTTGCATGTGCAAAGTCAAATTAAACCTAGATTTTACGCTTCTCCTTGCATATTGCTCTTTCAGTATAAGAAGTATATTTACTGTAATAAGTTGCAGAGATTCAGAGTAAAATATAGATCTTTGTAATGAGGAAGCCTGACAGTATGTCCTGCTGGTTATGTTAGGGCAGCATGAATCTTCTAACGGGTTCTCTTTAATTATTTAATGCTACTCAGCATGGATTACAGTTATTGAGTGTACACTACTGTCTATTACTAATTGTTAATACCTAATTAATTAAAGAAGTTGTCTCATCAGATCAGGTTGATACCAAAGTATGGCATCTGGCCTTACCACAGTTCTTGGCACTTCTAGCAAACAGCTGATTTTGATGAGAAAGTATTTAGCAGGAGAACATGTAGCATTGAATGCCTGCCATGCAATGTAATACCTGGATGGAGTAAATTACTGGCTCATGAAATGGGTTGCTGAGCAGAAAACATCCCCCTTAAGCCCGCTTTACACGCTGCAATGTATCTTATAATGTGTCGGCGGGGTCACATGGTCACACGTCGTAAGAGACACACATCCGGCATTGTAAGTTACATTGCAGGGTGAGACAGGTACGTGCGATTGTGATTGAACATTAAAACGTTCATCGCACGCACGTCGGTCATTCCTCATGGATTGAACGTCAGATTGTTCATCGTACCCTGGGTAGCACACATCGCAGTGTGTGACACCCCGGGAACGATGAACAGATCCTACCTGCATCCTGCAGCTCCCGGCCGGTAATGCGGAAGGAAGGAGGTGGGCGGTATGTTTACGTCCCGCTCAGCTCCGCCCCTCCGCTTCTATTGGCCGGCTGCCGCGTGACGTTGATGTGACGCCGAACGTCCCTCCCACTCCAGGAAGTGGACGTTCGCCGCCCACATCGAGGTCGTATGGAAGGTAAGTATGTGTGACGGGGGTTAATCGTATGTGCGGCACGTTCAACAAATTGAACGTGCCGCACATACGATGGGGGCGTTGCAAATCGCATACGATATCGTATGCGAAATTGCAACGTGTAAAGCAGGCTTTAGATGTACAAATCCACTAAAGGGCTATATGCACAAAGGGTGCCTTTATGAGACACCTTGTTTAGTTGTTTTTTTTTCAAGGTCATATATTTATTGTCAATTCCTGAAATATATTGCTGATTATCTTTTTATAATCATAATAATTCTGTCATCTTATTCTAATAAAATATTTTTTGTCATTAGTAAACTTAAGGCTACCATTAAAGGACAAATGTAAAGACTAGTAGTTGATGTGCCATTTTTAAGTTTTCCGCTATGTTGATTCTTTCTGCATCTGACCCTCTGATAAGGTATTTGTAATGCAGACTACATTTTCTGTGATGCCCTTTGCACTTGTTCTTGCTTATTTATAATGGCAGCCAGCAATAAATCATAGAATTGCTGCCTCACGCCTCACACTGCAGAAGCTCAGCTGTATAGAGCTGCACTGGAAGATCTGCAGTTTGAGCCACAACTCGGAGTTTTGTAAGTCTGTTATCAAATCATTGTATGGCTTCCACTATTCTATCAGTACACCAATTTTATTATGCCCGCTTATATAGCGCCATCATATTTCGCTGTGCTTTTAAGACATACAGTAGCAAAACACCAATGCTCAAACATGAATATAAATTTGTGTATCTAGAAAAAATATAGCTAACCTATATACAAATGGTTACACAACATTATGTACTTTGTAATATAATTAACTACTAAAGCATACAGTATATTCATTAAAAAGTTTATATATGCAGGGAGATCATATAGGGCAAATATACAACACATTATAAAGTGAGTATGTGTATATGTAAAATATGTCTGAAGATTGGCAAGGGTAATTATTTAATTATCATATTTTTCGGACTATAAGATGCACCGGACCATAAGTCGCACCCTGGTTTTAGAGGAGGAAAATAGGAAAATAAAATTTTAAGCAAAAAATGTGGTAATGACACACTGTTATGAGGCGAGCATCTGCTGCTGACACTGTTATGGGGGTAATGTCCCCATATTCTCTACTAAGGTACCCCATCCTGGTAATGATCCTCCTGCCTTGTATATTATCCCCATCCTTGTATATATGTCCCCATCACATAAAAACATAAACGTCTATGAGATTTAATTTTTGCTGTCCACACATTGCAGTTTTTTTTGGCTGTGTCTTTGTGGTGACCACAAAGATGCAGCATGTCAATTATTTTTGCGTTTTGTTCCTGCGTTACGGAGGGCTGGTATTTGGCCAGATACTGCTCCCCATATAAAGTCTATGGGGACCAGAATCGGGCGCAAAGGGGTAGGAGCAATCGCTTCATACTCACTGATCACCAGGCGGCTGTCACACTGCTGCCGCGGCAGCTCTTTCATCTTAAAGAGCCGGCCGCTCATTAGGCTCATAACATATTCACCCCTTCCCTGCTCACCGGTGAGTGTGATTGGTTGCAGGCTGTTAGGTCCAGGAGGTGGATCCACTGGACCATGCACCCCACCGGAGGCCTGGATGCACAGTAGCCGGAACACCAGCGTGGCAGGGACAGCGTCCCACAGTAGACGGGTAGAACAGAGTCACTGGGGCCTCAGAGTTCCAGAAGATAATGCAGGAATCTGGCACAGATGCCGGGTAGGAATGTCAGGCAATAGTATTGGTAACAGGACACGGCAGCAGGGGACCTGTGCACCTAGCTTTCAAGACAAGGCTTACAAGACAAGTTGATCAGGTGCCGCCCACATGGAAAGGCCAGTCCTATATACCCAGAACAGCCTCATGTCATTTCCTGCTTCAGCAGTGCTGGGCCCATAAGACCAGGAGAGTGGGTGCGGCCCGACCCTATACAGAAGCATGAGTCTAAGGGCGGCTTTGCACACTACGACATCGCAGGTGCGATGTCGGTGGGGTCAAATTGAAAGTGACGCACATCCGGCGTCAATTGTGATGTCGTAGTGTGTAAAACCTTTTTGATACGATGAACGAGCGCAAAAGCGTCGTTATCGTATCATCGGTGTATTCTCCGACATTTCCATAATGCCAGTGCAGAGACAAGTACGATGTTGTTCCTCGCTCCTGCGGCAGCACACATCACTGTGTGTAAAGCCGCAGGAGTGAGGAACATCTCCTACCTGCCTCCCGGCTGCAATGAGAAGGAAGGAGGTGGGCGGGATGTTTACATCCTGCTCATCTCCGCCCCTCCGCCGCTATTGGCCGCCTGCCATGTGACGTCGCTATGACGCCGCACGACCCGCCCCCTTAGGAAGGAGGCGGGTCGCCGGCCAGAGTTACGGTCGCAGGGCAGGTGAGTGCATGTGAAGCTGGCGTAGCGATAATTTTTGCTACGCCAGCTATCACAAAATATCGTACCTGCGACGGGGGCAGGGACTATCGCGTGCGACATCGCAGCATTGACTTGCAATGTCGCAACGTGCAAAGCCCGCCTAAGACTCAGAGTCAGACACATGTGACTGGGGACAGGACACAGGAGAGCACGAGCGGCAGCGGCAGCCATGACCGGTGGACACGTGAACTGGATCAGTGGTTAAGGAGCGGTGCAATGATGGTGAGGCCGGATCAATGGGTACGGAGCGGTGCCGGGATGGTGTGACCGGATCAGCGGGTAAGGAGCGGTGCCGAGGCATCGAGAGCGTGACACAGGCATACCCACCCCCACGCTGAGTGACAGCTGTCTGACTACAGCCAATCACTGCCGCCGGTGGGCAGGTCTATATCGTACAGTAAATTAAATAAATAATTTAAAAAAAACGACGTGTGGTCCCCCCAATTTTGATAACCAGCCAAGATAAAGTCTCACAGCTGGGGGCTGGTATTCTCAGGCTGGGGAGACCCACGTTATTGGGAGCCCCCTAAGTGTAAAAATATCAGCCAGCAGCCGCCCAGAATTGCTGCATCCATGAGATGTGACAGTCCTGGGACTTTTCCCAGCTTATCCCCATTGCTCTGATGCGGTGGCAATCTGGGAAATAAGGAGTTAATGGCAGCAGCCCATAGCTGCCACTAAGTCCAAGATTTGTGATGGCAGGCGTCTATGAGACACCCCCTCATCACTAAGCTGTAAGTGAAACTAAATAAACACAATCACCCAAAAAATCCTTTATTTGAAATAAAACACAAAAAAGCCCTATCTTTCACCAATTTATTAATCTCTAAAACACCCCTCCAGGTCTGACGTAATCCACACGAGGTCCCACGCCACATCCAGCTCTGCTACATCTGACAATCACAGTGAGCGACCATAGAGCACGGCCGCTCTCTGTGAGGGTCAGGCTGCAAGTGAAGTGAGCTGTATGGGATCAGCGGTGACTTCAGCTGTCACTGCACATCACCTGACTGAAGTCAACGCTGATCTTGCACTCACTTCAGCCGCAGCCTGATATGCGGTCAGAAGTGGAGGACTCCCGCTGTATACTAACCTTTCCTCACTCCACGCTGTATCGCCCGTCTTCCTGTCTGTGCCAGCAGCAGCACCGCTGACCTCTGTGGAGCCGTGCACACAGTGATCATGTCATCGCTGTGAGCGTTGCTCTCAACACATCAGCAGGCAAGCAGACAGGAGGTCATCATGATACTGCAGGGATCGGTGGCCGGTGAGTTTACTTATTCACTGCCCCCCCCCGCGCTCATGATGATACGCGGGGGGGCAGTGAATATAGCCACACATGTTCACTCCAGGCTATAGGAGCCAGGGATGATCACGCGGGCCGGCTGTTTAGTATGCCCACACCCCCTGCCCATCATTCCACTCTCCTCTCAGCGCTGGCTTCAGTGCTGAGAGATGATGTGCGTCGGAATGCAGTGCATTTGAAATGAGGCTAATAAGCGGGCCCACGTGGTCATGGTAGGCGCTGCTATAGCCTGCTGCTGCCTCTGATGACCCGCTCCACCACCGCACCCCCCTTCCCTGCAGCCATCGGACTAGAAGATGTACCCCTTACTTTTCCCCAAAATTTTGGGGAAAAAAGTGTGTCTTATAGTCCGAAAAATACGGTACTTAACAGGTTATTCCCATCTCCAAGATCCTATCCCAATATGTAGTAGGTTTAATAATTACAGTTGAAACCAGAAGTTTACATACACTATCTAAAAAGACACACCTGCATGTTTTTCTCACTATCTGACATGAAATCAGAATAAACCTTTCCCGTTTTAGGTCAATTAGGAACCAAAATTATTTATATTTGCTGAATGCCAAAATAATGAGAGAGAGCGATAGAGAGGCAGAGAGAGACAGAGAGAGATAGAGAGACAGAGAGAGATAGAGAGAAAGTTTTAAGGCATTTTTATTACTTTATGCAAAGTCAAAAGTTTACATACAATAAGAGAATAAGAGTACTATGCCTTTAAAAAATATGAGACAGCCAATATGATGATGTCATATCTGTGGAAGCTTCCGATAGGTTTGTTGGCAAGATCTGAGTTAATTAGAGACACAACTGTGGATGTATTTTAATGCACATCTGAAACACACTGCTTCTTTGTGTAGCATCATGGGAAAGTCAACAGAAATCAGGAAGAGAATTGTGGACTTTAACAAGTCTGGTTCATCTTTGGGTGCAATTTCCAGATACCTGAAGGAGCCGAGGTCATCTGTACAAACAATTATATGCAAGTACCAACAAAATGGGAATGACCAGCCATCATACCGCTCAGGAAAGAGATGGGTTCTGTGTACCAGAGATGAACGTGCTTTGGTGTGCATATCAACCCAAGAACAAAAGCAAAAGATCTTGAGAAGATACTTGCAGAAGCTGGTAAGATTGTGTCATTATCTACAGTGAAACAAGTACTGTATCAACATGTGCTGAAATTCCATTCTGCTCAGGAAGAAGGCATTACTCCAAAGGAAACATAAAAAAGCCAGATTAAGGCTTGCAAATGCACACAGGAACAAAGACCTTAATTTTTGGAGATGTGTTCTGTGGTCTGAAAAAATTAAAATCTAACTATTTGGCCATAATGTCTACAGATGAGTGTTCTTGATTGGAAAAGATCAGAAAATTACAAAATCGTACGATCATTGGCGGGATTGGTCAGGATTGGAAAACCAAACATTTGACCGACAAGTTAGAAATGATTGGTTTGGATCAGTACATGTTCGGTTTGCAGAAACCATCCTCCCTGGCCCCATGACAGACATGTCAGGTATTGGCATGGGTCTGATTGGTCAGGAAAATCACTGCAAAAAAGGGAGCAAAATAGTTAAAGAAGGACATACCAAGTCTCCACGTTTCGGGATAGTCACATCTGATGGATGTGACAATCCTGGGCAGCTGCATGACACTCTTTTTAGGGTGTGGGGGCAAT
Organism: Anomaloglossus baeobatrachus; assembly: GCF_048569485.1. Lineage (NCBI taxonomy): Eukaryota > Metazoa > Chordata > Amphibia > Anura > Aromobatidae > Anomaloglossus > Anomaloglossus baeobatrachus. The sequence continues at coordinate 302,992,656 of NC_134354.1, forward strand.
AACCATGGGCTTTTCCAGCCTGGGAATACCAGCCCCCAGTTGTTGGGCTTTATCATGGCTGGGTATCAAAATTGGGGAGGACCGCAAGCCAGTATTTTAAAAAAGCTGCATGTTGTTCCTCTTATTTTGATACACAGCCAAGATAAGTGCATGGCTGGGGGCTGCAGCCTGTAGCTGTGGGCTTTATCTATGTTGGTATCACTATATAGGGGGACAATCAGAGAAATTAGTGGGCAGGGAAAGCATTGCATATGTGTGAGGGATAATTAGCAGCCCCGGAAGAAGCGCTTGAGCCATGAGGAGGCTCAGTAAGTAAGTCCTGCTCTATACTTCCATATTTTCTTTCTTTTACAGCCCCCTTACACCATTTGCAGCCCCTCTACTCCATTTTGTAACACATAACTTTTGCTTTCCATTGAATTCAATGGGTTCAGCTAGGATCGTCAATCTGATTGGCGAACCCAGGTGGATTCGGTGATCCCGACCCTATTCGATCCTCAGCAGGATCGCTCATCTCTAATAATGAACACCATTATGTTTGGAAGAAAAGGGGAGAAGCTTTGAAGCCTAATACCACCATCCCAACTGTGAAACCCAGGGGTGGCAGCATCATTTTGTGGGATGGTTTTGCTGCAGGAAGGACTGATGCACTTCCCAAAATAGATGGCATCAAGAGGAAAGAAGATTATGTCACATTACTGAAGCAACATCTCAAGATATCAGCCAGGAAGTTAAAACTTGGGCAGAATTGGGTCTTCCAAATGGACAATGACCAGAAGCATACTACTAAACTGGTTACAAAGTGGCTAAAGGATAACAAAGTCAATGTTTTGGCATGGCCATCATAAAACCCTGATCTCAATCCTATTGAAAATTTATAGACAAAACTGAAAAGACAGGTGCTAGCAAGGCAACTTATAAACATAGCTCAGTTGCACCAGTTCTGTCAGGAGGAATGAGCCCAAATTCCTACCAACTATTGTGAGAACCTTGTGGATGGATATCCAAAACATTTGACAAAAGTCATACAGTTTAAGGACAATGGCACCAACGATTAATAAAATGTATGTAAACTTTTCACTTTGCAGAAAATAACAAAAATGCCTTATAACAATCTCTCTCTCCGATAATTCTGGCATTTGGCAAATATAAATAATTTTGGTTCCTAATTGACAGGAAATGTTTATTCTGATTTCATGTCAGATAGTGAGAATAACATGCATATGTGTATTTTGAGATAGTGTATGTATACTTCTGGTTTCATCAGTATATTAGCAAATACCTTCAATTAGAAATGTAGTATACAGTCCCTGACAAAAGTTCTGTCGCTTATCCATGTTATGTAAATAAAAGCTTATAACCTGACTTTAAATTCATCCATTGGTTTCATAAATTACTCTTTTGAAAGCTGAAACTCTCCCAAATTTGGTTTAGGTTATGAAAATAAAGTTGCTGCAAAGCTGAAATATTGATCATTTAATGAATACAGAAAGGTCAGTTTTTGGCAAGACAAAAGTTTTGTCGCCCACAGAAAGTAATGTGAAATTCAAACAAGTAATTAACTCCTAATACAAAGATATGTTGCATAACATTGGTGAATGAAGTTGTGGTGCTATTAGAGTCATATTTAATATTTTGTGTGACTTCCATGAGCTTGAAGGACTGCATCCATGCGGTTCAACAATGATTCATACAATTTATTGATGAAGTCATCAGGAATAGCAAAGAATGCAGTCTTACATGTCTCCCAGAGTTCATCTAGATTCTTTCGTTTTGTCTTCCAACATTCCTCTTTCATCCTACCCCAAATATGCTCAATGATGTTCATGTCTGGTGACTGGGCTGGCCAGTCCTTGAGCACCTTGATCTTCTTTGCCAGGAGGAACTTTGTTGTAGAGATGTATGAGATGGAGCACCATCCTGCTGCAGAATTTGACCCCTTTTATGATTGGGAATGTAAGAAGTAGCTAATACTTCTTGATATTTTAGGCTATTGATATTGCCTTCCACCTTACAAATGTTTTGCACACCCCAATACTGAATGTAACCCCAAACCATGATCTTCCCACCACCAAACTTAACTGTTTTCTGGATCCATACGGGCTTCAGTAGGTCTTCTGCAGTATTTGCTGCAGCTGTGGTGTATTTCAACTGAAGATTCATCAGAGAAATCCACCTTCTGCCACTTTTCCTGCGTCCATCTGTTTAGCAGGCTGTGGGACTTGGTAAATGCCACACATTTTTTTAATTGCCTTTTGTTTAGTGCTGGCTTCTGGGCACTGATTCGACCATTGAGGCCATTTCGAGACAGAATCCTACAAACTGTTCTAGTTGACACAGGGACTTGAGGTGGCCAGGCCTTTTGGAGCTCTGCTGCAGTGGAAGAGGGGCTGGCTTTGGATTTTCTAACCATCAAACATTCCTCCTGAGCAGTTGTCTTGTGGGGTCTGCCAGACCTGGGCTTGTCAAAAACATCTCCAGTCTCTTCAAATCTTTTTTTTAATTCTTTCTACTTGACGCTGAGACACATTAAAGGTGCCAGCCACCTCTGCAGTGGATCTGGTCTTCAGCCTCTTGATAATCAAGGCTTTGGTTGCAGGGTGGATTTTTGGCATGTTGTCAGAGGTCAAGTTTCAGTTCAAGTGAAGGTCTGGGGTGCTGGGCTTCTTTTTATACACACCCACTAATTAACTGATAATTTAGTGAGCACAGGTGAGGATTTAAACTAGAGTTGAGTTCATTATATGACAAGGCGACAAAACTTTTGTCTTGCCAAAATCTGACCTTTCTGTGTTCATTAATTGATCAATATATCAGTTTTGCAGCAAATTTATTTTCATAACCTAAACCAAATTTGGGAGGGTTTCAGCTTTCAAAAGAGTAATTTATGAAACCAATGGATGAATTTAAAGTCAGGTTATAAGCTTTTATTAACATAACATGGATAAGCGACAGAACTTTTGTCAGGGACTGTAGTTTTCCTGGTATAGCTATGTCTCTTACCTCATGTGCAGGGCATTGCAACTTAGGTATCCATGTTTATGACCATGAGAAACTAACTAATTAACTGTCGCTATATGAGTTGTCATAAAGATTGATACCTGAGCTTCAATGCCCTGCACATGAGATGAGAGACTTGGTCATATCTGGACATCTACACTACATTTCTAATTGAATGTATTTGCTAATATTATTATCAATACTACTACTACTACTATTACTACTATTATTATTATAATTATTATTATTATTATACCTACTACATATTGGAATATGATCTTGAAGATGGAAATAAACCTTTAATATAAATGAAGGCAAGTATAATAATTAGTGAAAAGCAAGTGTTCTTGTCACTGCTCGATACTCAATCGAGCATTGGGGTGCTCAGGCACGCTTGTTACTCTATCAACTATCGCGGGTAAACAAGTGCCATGCTCGAATCCCCCACCTGCACCTATGTATTGACAATGTTCTGGGCATTCTCAGCTCCCATGACAACAGTGATGCATTGAGCTTACATCACTTCCTCTTTCTGTCTCATGGCCATGCACCCGGACACCAATATGTAATTTTCCACCGATTGTATGGAGTTTTTAAGTGCTTAACCTTGTTTCTCAGACTCACCGCTGATGAAGCGGCTGTGCATGTCGACACGCGTGGGTGTGGTGCCCCTGAGGGTCCAGTCGCCACAAAGGTACTGCACCTCAGCCAGAGGTGTGATATCCCATTCCCTGGTAAGGAGGCTCACACAGTCCACAGTACACACACACTCTTAGTATAGCTACACCCCTTCAGGCCAAGGTTAGGGCGAGATTGCTTCTTAGGGAGAGCACAGACTCAGAGCCAGTCTGAAGATGGGGTTAGTTAGTGGGGGGACTCTTAGAACGGAGTGCAGAACAAAGTAGGAAGCGGAGGGGAAAGGTCCTGAGGACTGGAGCTAGAGGAGCTCGTCCTAGGACAAGGAGGAAGAAAGGAAGAAGGGGTCCTAGAGCCACGGGAAGGGAGAGATCCACCTGTGGGCTCGCATCCACAGCCGATGCACCGGTGTGGAGGGACTTGGCTGCAAAGGGGACTGGCCCTTAGACTAGTGGAGAAAAACGAGGCTCAGCTAGCAAAACCGGAGGCTGAGGTAACTTCATATGCCAAAGCCACAACCACACGCGAATCCGCTGAAAAGGTGACCACAGAGGTCCAGGGGATTATGCTGAAGAGCCTCCTAAACAAGGCCCGCAGACACCGGCTCAGGGTACTGTGTGTGAGATGCAGAGCAGGAGGGCGAAGCCAGCGTAGGAAGACGACCAGGAAAGGAACATTGAATTACCTGGGGATTGGCTGGATCCCGTCACCGCAGGACTCAGCATTCCGAGGTCAGCATTTGACTGGCCAGCCGTGATAATCTGGAACTGACAACTGTGAGTAAAGAACCTATGACTACATCTCGCTTTGTCTTGGACTCATTGCCTGTGCCGCCAGCTCTGCCCTATTCAAACATCCCACTGGCTAGCAACTGCCTACGGTTGCCCTGGGGTCCCAGTTCCACCTGTGGGGAGCTGTACCATTATTGCTGTGTCCCCATATGCCCCAGTGGTCCCATTAAGCAGTGTCGGCCGTATCTGACCGAATGCCACAGATTCATCAGTTCCTGTATCTTTAATTATAATTAACGACACCACCGGGGTCACGGAGTCGGGCCCTGCCGCCGTGACCTCCCTAAAATGAGAACTGCGCCCCGGTTCCGAGTGTTCCCACCTGATGGCCCTGGTAGGGAGTGTCATAGGGTCTTCTCTACCTCCACCCTCAGCTCTATTTGGGTCCTCCTGTAGCTGGTTGTGCCTCTCAATATCCTTCCCTGGAGCTATCAGGTTCTTATTTCTTGGCTTTTGTGTGCTGCCTCGAGCTTAGCATTATCTGCCTCTGGGGTTATCATTTACTATTTAAACTGAGAGAAAAGGGGAGTACTTGCACATATAAGGTGCAAATTACACATGAGTGCTAAATAACAACCCACCACAAAGGAAGTAGAAATATATAAGCTCGTACATAGTCTGGTCTTCTCTTTAGTAATATAAGGATGCAAAACCTGAATGATAAAGAAAGAAGACAGAAGAAGAAACAACACCTTTGAAATGTTGTGCTGGAGAAGGATGTTACTGTCATGATGTATGTGCTTTTCTCCATCCCATATTTTTTGTATAAGATGCCATGTGATGTATTTTACCTTCTCACTGTATTTGCTGTAATACTATGTCAGGATGTGATGTAACAGACTATTCTAGAACATTATGCTGCAACGCCAGACACTTACAGGACTCAGTTCCGTACTTTAGCATGTGATGAGGAAGTGTCTTTCAAGATGTATGCCCACAAACTCAAACATCTGTGGCATCGTTGGCTGGAGGCAAAGGAGGCCTTAACCTTGGAGACCGTCCTCCAGGTCCTCCTAAAAGAGCAGTTTTACTTCAAGTGTCCCGCTGAGATCCGGAAATGGGTGCGTGAAAGGAGACCAGCCACTGTAGAGGAAGCTGCAGCTCTAGCTGATGAGGCTCTCACTGTGGCGCCCCTGAGGCTTCCGTCGCCACAGGAACATTGCACCCCAGCCAGCGGTGTGATGTTCCATCCTGGGTAAGGAAAGGGGTGAACGCCGGTCCATAGGCAAATTTGCACTACACCATTGTTAGGTACACACAGGGACCAGGGACAGTGGCAGCAACCCTCCCATGCTGCATGCTGGGAGGGGCCGTAAGACCCATCCCTGCTCCCATAGGGTGGTAGCTTAGCAACTGGGGGGTGGGAGGAGCCACTCGAGAGCAGAGTAGTAAGGAAGGTCAAGAGAGAGAGTTCAGTTTACCTCAGGGAGGAGGGGAGTGAGGAAGTCTGCCGGAGGCAGAGAAGTGAGAAGTGTGAGTCTGCAGAGAGAGCTGAAAGGAGAAGTGCTCTAGTCAGTCAGTAGCAAGAGGAAGAAAGCGACGCTTCCTGGTGAAGACCCTGACACCCAGTAGGTCCAGGTGACACCAAGCAGAACAGAAGGGATTCCAGGGCCACAGATAGCTTTCAGGCTCATGGCCTGTTCCACAGAAACATCGGTGGAGGGATCAAGCTGCATACAGGGGACGGTCCCTAGAAACTGGAGGAAGAGAAGTCATTTCCAAAAGTAAAAACCGAGGCCCAGGGAAGTTGAAAACTCCCCGGGCCACAGCCCACAGCAGAACCTCTGGAAAGGGGGTAAAACTACCGACAGGCAAGCCCCTGCCTCGGAGGCTGTAGTGGAGGCCAAGCCAGGTTCAGCCAACAAGGGTGAGGCTCAGAAGTCAGCTGAAGAAAGAGACACAATAGAGGGGTGTACCGGCTTTTGCCCCCAGATCTACCCAGGATCGGCGGAGGTCCCTGACAGTGGGTCTCAGCAGTCCAGAGGCACCAGTGTGCACCTACCAGGAACTGTGAGTAAACACCTTGAAATTGTACCCTCTGGAGTTGCCTCAGTTATTTTTGCCTGCATAGACTTCCATCACTGCATAGACACTTACAAGCACCAACAGTGTCCCCGGGGCACCGCTCCACCTGTGGGGAGCAGTAACACCATTGCTGCCGTTCCATCACCCCGGAGGCCTCATACAGCAGCGGCGGCTTAGTAGCCGCTAACCACAGGTGGCGCCACGAATAATACAAACTTTAATCACCCCCAAGTCACCAGCCATATTAATTGACCCCACCAGGGTACAGAGTCGGGCCCAGCCACAACTGACGATCCCCGGACTAGTCCGGCCCGGCACCGGGTGTCCCATGGGGTGGGCAAGTCAACTTTGGCGTCACGAACAGGATTTCGTGCCCGGCCCCACCGGGTACTGTGCGCCTTGAGAAACTGTGTTTAAGGACTGTTTGACTGTAAAACTGACGCCATTGAGACCGCTGGGAGCGGGAAGAAGGGGGGCGTGCCTGGAGAAGGGCGCGAAAAGAAGCCCCGCCCCCTTGGTCCTGCAAAAGAGTGCGAAGCTGAGCCCGCTATGCAGAGCAGCGGAGGAAAAATGGCGCGCTAAGAATGCTGTCTAGAAGAAGAGAGAAGATGGCTCCTGCAAGCGGAGGCCAGGAGGAGCTCACCTGGATCAGGCCTGTGACCGCTGCTGAGCTGAAGGCTGAGGTCAGGAGGATGGCTGACAGGATGAAGGAGCAGAGCAGCGAATGCAAGATGGCAAAACAAGAAGCTATAAGTCTGCTGGTAAAGGCGGAGCGGGAAGTTACCAGCCTGCTGCTGAGCAACATCAAAGGTATGCTACTGGAAGAAGCGACGAGGCTGCTGCTGGGAGATAGTGCAGAAGGAGACGCAGAGAGGATGGCGTCCGCACGCAGTGATCCAGAGCTGGGCTCTGCTGACTGGTGGGGCTGGGAGATAGACCAGTGGTGTGAAAGGCTGGAGGCGAAGGTGATGCCGCAGATTCGGCAAGCGACGCGCGGAGCAGCGACTGCCAGAACACCGGAGATGCTACTGAGGGGTGAGTCATTTAATGCCCCTGCCGGCGCGAGTGCCCCAACCCCCGCTGCTATGCCCGCGGTCCCTGGAGAGACGCCAGGTGCGGCCCGCCAAGACCAGGCCGCAGTCACGCCAGGTGCGGCCCGCCAACATTTTGCTACCGGAGCGACGCCCATCCACACCGCAGCAGCGACGCCCAGCCCGGCCCATCCAGCTCAGGCCCCAGCAGCGATACCCCACTCGGCCAAGCAAGATACCGCCGCAGCGGCGACGTCAATCCACGCCGCAGGTGTGGCCCGCCAAGCCCAGGCCGCAGCCATGCCAGGTGCGGCCCGTCAGGATCCGGTCACAGCAGCGGCTCCAATTCAGGCCGTCGCCATACCAGGCGCGGCCCGCCAAGACCAGGCCGCCGCCACGCAGGGCGCGGCCAGGCCAGACAAGGACGCAGCTCCGATACCATCACCCCGCAGCAGCCCCACAACAGCTGGAGAACAGGACCAAGGGACTCAGACCAGTCTGAGCACGGCCTGCATGCTGTCCAGGGCCCTGCTGCAGCGTGACTCCCGCAACTAAAAGAAAGAAGAAAATGCTGAACTGTAAATAGCCATTGTATGTCTGTCCATTGTTCTTTTCGAAGATGACACCCTATCACTGAAGTCCTGCCCCTTTGTGCTTTTCGAAGATGTCACCCCCCACTGTTAATGTGTTACCGGGCCACTGGACTTGAAAGTGGTCCGCAGTTACATGTGTTTATATGTGAAGTATGTTGATGTGTAACCAGGCCACTGGACATAATGTGGCTGGTCTGCTCTAGTTTAAAAAGACTTTAAAGTTTTTGCAACGTTCAAGTATATGCGCCTCCCATAAAGGGAAGAAGAGTTTTAAAAGTTTTAAAGTTTTATATGCATACAAAAATGTCTTTTGCAATTTCTTCCACATTTCTTGTGGTTTTTCAGCCCGAGGACGTGCTGGGATTCGCTGTGGGGGAGTGTGGCGCCCCTGAGGCTTCCGTCGCCACAGGATCATTGCACCCCAGCCAGCGGTGTGATGTTCCATCCTGGGTAAGGAAAGGGGTGAACGCCGGTCCATAGGCAAATTTGCACTACACCATTGTTAGGTACACACAGGGACCAGGGACAGTGGCAGCAACCCTCCCATGCTGCATGCTGGGAGGGGCCGCACGGGGCCGCACCACCATAGGGTGGTAGCTTAGCAACTGGGGGGTGGGAGGAGCCACCCGAGAGCAGAGTAGTAAGGAAGGTCAAGAGAGAGAGTTCAGTTTATCTCAGGGAGGAGGGGAGTGAGGAAGTCTGCGGGAGGCAGAGAAGTGAGAAGTGTGAGTCTGCAGAGAGAGCTGAAAGGAGAAGTGCTCTAGTCAGTCAGGAGCAAGAGGAAGAAAGCGACGCTTCCTGGTGAAGACCCTGGGACCCAGTAGGTCCAGGTGACACCAGGCAGAACAGAAGGGATTCCAGGGCCACAGATAGCTTTCAGCCTCATGGCCTGTTCCACAGAAACATCGGTGGAGGGATCAAGCTGCATACAGGGGACGGTCCATAGAAACTGGAGGAAGAGAAGTCATTTCCAAAAGTAAAAACCGAGGCCCAGGGAAGTTGCAAACTCCCCGGGCCACAGCCCACAGCAGAACCTCTAGGAAGGGGGTAAAACTACCGACAGGCAAGCCCCTGGCCCGGAGGCTGTAGTGGAGGCCAAGCCAGGTTCAGCCAACAAGGGTGAGGCTCAGAAGTCAGCTGAAGAAAGAGACACAATAGAGGGGTGTACCAGCTTTTGCCCCCAGATCTACCCAGGATCGGCGGAGGTCCCTGACAGTGGGTCTCAGCAGTCCAGAGGCACCAGTGTGCACTTACCAGGAACTGTGAGTAAACACCTTGAAATTGCACTATCTGGAGTTGCCTCAGTTATTTTTGCCTGCATAGACTTCCATCACTGCATAGACACTTACAAGCATCAACAGTGTCCCCGGGGCACCGCTCCACCTGTGGCGAGCAGTAACACCATTGCTGCCGTTCCATCACCCCGGAGGCCTCATACAGCAGCGGCGGCTTAGTAGCCGCAAACCACAGGTGGCATCACAAATAATACAAACTTTAATCACCCTCAAGTCACCAGCCATATTAATTGACCCCACCAGGGTACGGAGTCGGGCCCAGCCACCATTGACGATCCCCGGACTAGTCCGGCCCGGCACCGGGTGATCCCCGGACTAGTCCGGCCCGGCACCGGGTGTCCCATAGCCCTGGGGTGGGCGAGTCACTCACCATCAAGCCTCAGTGGAAAAAACTACTACTCAGTGAGAAAAAAAACACCAGCCCCCCAACGCCCCTGGTCCTTCTGGCCCCAATGTTCACCAGCACCCTAGACCGTCAACTCATGGGGACCTTCGTGTGACTGTGCCTCGCATTACTCCTGCTCCACCTTTTGGAATACGACGTGGAGGAAGAATCCCAGAGCGCAGATGTTATGGATGTGGGCAGCCTGGGCACATGCAATTCCAACGTCCAGGTGTTCGGAGGCAGAACAGCTACAGACCGCCTTTGCCTGTTCATTATCTACAGACACCTTCACCAGGAAAAGAGCTAGATTCTGTGCCTGATGACTTGCCAAGTGACTCTGATATCCTGGCTCCCCAATCCGGAGTCTATGGGGTGCGAGCTCCAGCCACCTGTTCTTCTGATCTTCCGCACAAACATCTACAGGAGGTCGTGCTGGATGGCCAAAAAGTTGTTGGCTTCCGTGACACTGGGGCTTTCCTCACCATAGCCGATCCCCGAGTAATTCAACCAGAAGCAATTCAAAAGGGACCAGGAATTGCCATTGAACTGGCAGGAGGTACCCAGAGATATATTCCAAGAGCGAGTGTGACCCTGGATTATGGCTTTGGTGCCAAACAATGTGTGGTCGGTGTGATGAGCGGCCTCCCTGCAGACGTTCTTCTAGGAAATGATGTGGGGAATCTTCATTGCCACTTTGTCGGTGCGGTAACCAGAAGTCAAGCCAAGAGAGCTGCCCATGTGGACATGTACAACCCATCCATGGAAATGAGGCCACCAGAACTGCCATTACAGCCGCACTGTGGCCAAGCCTCTTACCGACCTGACTAAGAAAACAATGCCCCGGCTAGCGAACTGGACTCCAGCCTGTGATGAGGCTTTTAACCGGCTGAAGGACGCTCTGATCTGCGATCCTGTCCTGGCTGCTCCAGACTACAAGAGGAGATTCATTGTGCAAACGGACGCCTCTGCTTATGGACTGGGAGCTGTCCTCAGCCAGGTGAATGCAGCTGGGGACGAACACCCCATCCCCTATCTCAGCCGGAAACTGCTGGACCGAGAAGTGGCCTATGCAACTGTTGAAAAAGAATGTCTGGCTGTAGTGTGGGCCCTTAGGAAACTAAGGCCGTATCTGTATGGACGGGAATTCACTGTGGTTACTGATCACAATCCCCTCACCTGGCTGAACAGAGTCTCTGGGGACAATGGACACTTGTTACAATGGAGCCTGGCTCTGCAGCCCTATAACTTTACCATACAGTATAGAAGAGGCAGCCAACACCAAAATGCAGATGGACTGTGCAGGCAAGAGGAGCCTTGAGTCCTGTCAGCCATGCCTGCGTGTACTTAACCAGCGAACTGTAGAGGCAGGGCCGGATTATAGGCGGGGCAGACGGGGCTTCAGCCCAGGGGCCCCCACCACAAGAGCCTCTGAGGGGGCCCCCACCACCATCTGTGTGTCCGCCATTTTATTAAAGTTGCAGTGGTTCAAGACTGCACTGTACCTTTAAGGTATTTCAATCCCGGCCATCAATGTACTGCAGACACGCCCACTGCACGCTATGTGGGCTGCGTGTGCCAGGATGACGTCACCGCGCTGCTGTTTCTTCCTGCCGTAGAGGAGCTTGTGGGAGGACCGGAGGTCTCAGTTTATCCCGGTAAGTATGAGGTCATTAATCATGGTGCCGGCCGGGCAGGAGATTGCAGTGAGGAGGGAGCAGACGCCGCTGATAACACCAGACCGGTTCCATAGTGTCAGCGGCCACTCTGCTATCAGTGTGAGTTATTGCAGGAGTGTGAGCTGCTGCAGATCAGGTCGGGCTGTCAGTGCCGGGTCATCGGCCTCATCCCTCCCCTGCAATAACACACACTGATCTTCAGCAGAGACATCACTACACAGAATCCTGCACTGATCACATCTGAGCCTGCAGCACACATTACACTATATGGCCCATATTACATATAGAATATGTGAGGTCCTGTAGGCCCAGGTGTGATCAGTGCAGGGCATGGTATATCTGTGCACATGGTATACCACATCCAGTGTACAGAGCAGTGTGATATACTGTGTACATGGTATACCACATCCAGTGTACAGAGCAGTGTGATATACTGTGCACATGGTATACCACATCCAGTGTACAGAGCAATGTGATATACTGTGCACATGGTATACCACATCCAGTGTACAGAGCAGTGGGATATACTGTGTACACACATCAGATGGTATATAATAATGTGTATATTGTATAACATCTGGTGTCTGTATCACAGTATATTGTGTACCAGTCATGTATTCTCCTGTACACTGTACAGGGGCGTACCTTTGGGGAACATGCGTCATATTTGTCCCTGCACAGTAATCAGGGGGGCACCATTACCATTAAAAAGTGTGAGGCAGCAGTATGGTGGGAGAAAATTGTAAGTGGAGAAAAGTGTGAGGGGCATAGTATAGAGCAGGGGTCGGGAACCTATGGCTCGCGAGCCAGATATGGCTCTTTTGATGGCCGTATCTGGCTCGCAGACAGGGCTCCTACCTGTCTATGGGCAAATGCCGGGGCCCTGGAGAGCCGGGGGGGCCCACTCGGCCTCGTCAGTTCTCCTGTCCCTTGGCCGGGGCCCACTCGCCTTTATAGTTCTGCTGCCCCCGGCCGAGTTCCGGGGACCGCAGTCCTCGGCAGCAATCTGCGGCGCCGTCACTTTAAGGCGCGCAGACATCCTGTTTTGAATTTCATCTATGGGCAGAGCTACCGCCTTCTCAGTCCCACAGATGAAGGAGGCGAGCTTCTGTCCGGCGCTGTGTGGGCCCCCTCTCCACCATGACCTAATCGGGTAAATGCCCTCCCCGCCTCCCCATTATGGGCCCCGGTGAGCTGCTTCTAACCCCCCAGATGTATGCCCTGCCAATCCCCCCCCCCCCGCCGATGCCGCGGGTGCTGGCCCCGCCGATGCCGCGGGTGCAGGCCCCACAGAGCAGCAGAGTTGTGTGTATTTGTCTGTATGTAGCAGAGTTGTATGTGTTTGTCTGTATGTAGCAGAGTTGTATGTGTTTGTCTGTATGTAGCAGAGTTGTATGTGTTTGTCTGTATGTAGCAGAGTTGTATGTGTTTGTCTGTATGTAGCAGAGTTGTATGTGTTTGTCTGTATGTAGCAGAGTTGTATGTGTTTGTCTGTATGTAGCAGAGTTGTATGTGTTTGTCTGTATGTAGCAGAGTTGTATGTGTTTGTCTGTATGTAGCAGAGTTGTATGTGTTTGTCTGTATGTAGCAGAGTTGTATGTGTTTGTCTGTATGTAGCAGAGTTGTGTGTGTTTGTCTGTATGTAGCAGAGTTGTGTGTGTTTGTCTGTATGTAGCAGAGTTGTGTTTGTCTGTATGTAGCAGAGTTGTGTGTGTTTGTATGTAGCAGAGTTGTGTGTGTTTGTATGTAGCAGAGTTGTGTGTGTTTGTCTGTATGTAGCAGAGTTGTGTGTGTTTGTCTGTATGTAGCAAAGTTGTGTGTGTTTGTCTGTATGTAGCAGAGTTGTGTGTGTTTGTATGTAGCAGAGTTGTGTGTGTGTGTTTGTCTGTATGTAGCAGAATTGTGAATTGTGTGTGTTTGTCTGTATGTAGCAGAGTTGTGTGTGTTTGTCTGTTTGTAGCAGAGTTGTGTGTGTTTGTCTGTTTGTAGCAGAGTTGTGTGTGTTTGTCTGTTTGTAGCAGAGTTGTGTGTGTCTGTTTGTAGCAGAGTTGTGTGTGTTTGTATGTACCAGAGTTGTGTGTGTGTGTGTGTGTGTTTGTCTGTATGTAGCAGAGTTGTGTGTGTTTGTCTGTATGTAGCAGAGTTGTGTGTGTTTGTCTGTTTGTAGCAGAGTTGTGTGTGTTTGTCTGTTTGTAGCAGAGTTGTGTGTGTTTGTCTGTTTGTAGCAGAGTTGTGTGTGTCTGTTTGTAGCAGAGTTGTGTGTGTTTGTATGTAGCAGAGTTGTGTGTGTGTGTGTTTGTCTGTATGTAGCAGAGTTGTGTGTGTTTGTCTGTATGTAGCAGAGTTGTGTGTGTTTGTCTGTTTGTAGCAGAGTTGTGTGTGTTTGTCTGTTTGTAGCAGAGTTGTGTGTGTTTGTCTGTTTGTAGCAGAGTTGTGTGTGTCTGTTTGTAGCAGAGTTGTGTGTGTTTGTATGTAGCAGAGTTGTGTGTGTGTGTGTTTGTCTGTATGTAGCAGAGTTGTGTGTGTTTGTCTGTATGTAGCAGAGTTGTGTGTGTTTGTCTGTTTGTAGCAGAGTTGTGTGTGTTTGTCTGTTTGTAGCAGAGTTGTGTGTGTTTGTCTGTTTGTAGCAGAGTTGTGTGTGTTTGTCTGTTTGTAGCAGAGTTGTGTGTGTCTGTTTGTAGCAGAGTGTAGTACCATTGTTTCAGTCCAGTTGTGGCTTTATACAGCAGGGAGGAGCATTCCTTGCTGTACTAAGTGAACATTGGAGCGATTGATCTGTCAATGGCCCTTTAAAAACATATTGTACGGCTCTCGCGGAATTATATTTCAAAATATGTGGCGTTTACGGCTCTCTTAGCAAAAAAGGTTCCTGACCCCTGGTATAGAGCCTGGGTAGTGGGGGGGGGGGGGGGGTTAGCAGTATAGAGAAGGGGCAGTATGGTGGCCAGTGTGAGGGCACAGTATGGAGGGCACAGTATGCTGAGGAGGGGGAATGCAAGACTGAGGTGAAGTATAGTGACTATATAGTGAAGGAGGTAGGCAGTATAGAGAAGGGGCAGCATGGTGGGCAGTGTAACGGCACAGTATGGAGGGCACAGTATGCTGAGGAGGGGGAATGTGAGACTGAGGTGCGGTATAGTGACTGTATAGTGAAGGAGGTAGGCAGTATAGAGAAGTGGCAGCATGGTGGGCAGTGTGAGGGCACAGTATGCTGAGGAGGGGGAATGTGAGAATGAGTTGCAGTATAGTGATTTTGGTACTGAGGGTGAGGGGAGTATAGAGAGGGGATAGCATGGGGAACAATGTGAGGGTACAGCTCAGGAGGGGGAGTGTGAGGAGGGGGCACAGTATAGACATTTGGAGGTATAGTGGGTACACAATGTAGAGGACTGTGTGAAGAGGGGGCCCAGAACTGAAAGAAGAGGCCATGTACCATAAGAATGACATTGTGTGGGTCATTTTGTGCAGGGAGCACAGTGAGGGGCAATTATTTATTCAGACGCACAGTGTAGGTCATATATTTATATTTAGGAGCATTATAATCATTCTGCTATTTATTTTAAGGGCATAATGTCGAGATGTGCTGCAGAAGGCCCGGGAGGTCTGCAGAGAGGAGCTGTGGATGTGAATAGTCATCATGACGTCTGGACAAGATGGAGAAGAAAGAATAAGATGACTCCGATCAGGGAAGATGTCACCTACAAGGTACCTGAATGTATGTGTGTGATACTCAATGCTTCTCATCAGGACTGTGGTTCCTGTATGGTCCAAAGTCTGATAAATACTGATAACAATTCCCAGCATTTTCTTACAATTGTTAAGGACATACTGGGAGTTGTTAATTCATGTGATACAAATGTATATGGGGATGTGACACTACAATATATTGTTGTAGTAAATTTGGTACTGTAGTCATGTATTGGTGGTTCTGGTGATATATTCGTTTACTGATGAGGGTGCTAGTGATGTATTTTGGTATTGCTTTTGGTTCTGGTGCTGTACACCGTGTGCAGAATTATTAGGCAAGTTGTATTTTAGAGGATTTTTTTATTATTGATCAACAGCAATGTTCTCAATTAGCCCAAAAGACTCATAAATATCAAATCTTAATATTTTTGGCAGTTGGAGTGGGTTTTTTTAGATTTGGCTATCTTAGAAGGATATCTGTTTGTGCAGGTAACTATTACTGGGCAGAATTATTAGGCAACTTAATAAAAAGCAAATCTATTCCCATCTCACTTGTTTATCTTCACCAGGTAAACCAATATAACTGCACAAAATTTAGAAATAAACATTTCTGACATGCAAACACAAAACCCCCAAAAATTAGTGACCAATATAGCCCCCTTTCTTTCTGATGACACTCAGCAGCGACCATCCATAGATTCTGTCATTGCTTGATCTGTTTACGATCATCATTGCGTGCAGCAGCCACCACAGCCTCCAGACACTGCTCCGAGAGGTGTACTGTTTTCCCTCCCTGTAGATCTCACATTTTATGAGGGACCACAGGTTCTCTATGGGGTTCAGATCAGGTGAACAAGGGGGCCATGTCATTATTTTTTCATCTTTTAGACCTTTACTGGCCGGCCACGCTGTGGAGTAGTTGGATGCATGTGATGGAGCATTGTCCTGCATGAAAATCATGTTCTTCTTGAACGATACCGACTTTTTCCTGTACCACTGCTTGAAGAAGTTGTCTTCCAGAAACTGGCAGTAGGTCTGGGAGTTGAGCTTCACTCCATCCTCAACGCGAAAAGGTCCCACAAGTTGATCTTTGATGATCCCAGCCCATACCAGTACCCCACCTCGACCTTGCTGGCGTCTGAGTCGGAGTGGAGCTCTCTGCCCTTTACTGATCCAGCCTCTGGCCCATCCATCTGCCCATCAAGAGTCACTCTCATTTCATCAGTCCATAAAACCTTTGAAAAATCAGTCTTAAGATATTTCTTGGCCCAGTCTTGAGGTTTTATCTTATGTTTCTTGGTCAGAGGTGGTGGTTTTTCAGCCTTCCTTACCTTGGCCATGTCCCTGAGTATGGCACACCTTGTGCTTTTTGATACTCCAGTAACGGTGCAGCTCTGAAATATGGCCAAACTGGTGGCAAATGGCATCTTGGCAGCTTCACGCTTGATTTTTCTCAATTCATGGGCAGTTATTTTGCGCCTTTTTTGCCCAACATGCTTCTTGCGACCCTGTTGGCTATTTGCCATGAAACGCTTGATTGTTCGGTGATCACACTTCAAAAGTTTGGCAATTTCAAGACTGCTGCATCCCTCTGCAAGAATCTCACAATATGGACTTTTCAGAGCCCGACACATCTCTCTTCTGACCTATTCTGCCAAAGGAAAGGAAGTTGCCTAATAATTAAGCACACCTTATATAGGGTGTTGATGTCATTACACCGCACCCCCCTCATTACAGAGATGCACATCACCTGATTTACTTAATTGGTAGTTGGCTCTCAGCCTATACAGCTTGGAGTAGGACGACATGTATACAAAGCATCATGTGATCAATATACTCATTTGCCTAATAATTCTGCACACAGTGTATTTATGTACATTTTACTGATTCTGATCCTGTACACACGTAGCAAGCCATAATTTGTAAAATCACATGACCGCAAGGGTTTCTACATTATGTTAGTAGCATTAAAGGGGTTGTCCAGGTTTGTGATGAAAGTTTCTATGTGACTGCAGACTTCTGAATCCTCAGTGTGCACACTGCACACTGTCACGACTCTCCGATGCCAGCAGTGAGAGCTTGAGGGCATGTAACTATTGAGTGAGGCTGCAGACGTCTAATTTGAATGTGGCCGGAAGTAAGCAAATCGCATACTTGCAGTCCCATGACTACTTGCTCATGGCTCGGGAAAATCATGACAGTGTGCAGTCCGCAAGCTGTGAGAATTCAGAAGTCTGCAGTCATATAGGATAACAACAAATTTTGCTTGTCGACCTGGACAACCCCTTTAATAATAAAAGTAAGCCCCGTAGCATGCCCAATCCAACAACCTGTAATATACTCAATGTAAGGATTTAGCTCTGCTTGCTAATTCCAGAAGTGGTCACATGACCACTTGCAGGTCATTTTAATACTTTGAGTCACAATTAGCTTCTCTTCCTGCTTCTCTTTATGGGCTGTAGTATTTCACTGAACATCGAGAGAATTAGGAAGAGCAGCTCATCGGCACGTGTGAAAATGGCGTATGAGCGGTCACATGACAACTACTCAAACCGCATAAGCCGTGTATAGAAGGGGGCGCCAAACTGACTTCCTACTCCATGGACAGGAAAACCTAGATCCAGCTCTGATACAGTGTATGGCATACCGTGTACAGACATCAGCTGCTATGTACTACTCCGGAGACAATACAATAGAGAGCACATTGTGATTTTCAGCAACCATTGCTGCCAGTGAGAACTTTCCCTTTATTTATTTTTACTATTCCTTCGCTGTCTTAACATTGGGATCAATAAAAAAATGTGAGTAACTTTCTGTGTATAAGTGTACATGTGAATGTGGCAGAACAGGATAAGATCCATGCTCAGTGGATTTATTTCTAAATGCTTCAGTTCGTGCTCTACTGTTATGGCTAAAAATGTTAACGTTATGGGGCCCCCACCAGATTTTCTGCCCAGGGGCCCCCACCAACCTTAATCTGGCCCTGTGTAGAGGTCCCTAGTACGTACACAAGTTGGGAGGGAAAGGGATTGTCATGATGTATGTGCTTTTCTCCATCCCATATTTTTTGTATAAGATGCCATGTGATGTATTTTACCTTCTCACTGTATTTGCTGTAATACTATGTGAGGATGTGATGTAACTTTCCTTTGGTTGTACTTACTGAACACTTTGAAATGTCTTGGGATATAAGTAACCATACCTTCCCCCAATCTCCTGTGTCTCTGGGCCCATAATGCAATTATCTCTTGTCCACACAGCCAGGGGAACTTCCCATTGTTTCGTAAGCAGTGGATAACGCCAACTACACAAACCTGTAAACATCTCGGAGCCAACCTTCTAGAATCTTCTAGTGGGCCCAACCATTGCATAGACCCCTACCCTTGAGGGGTGGGCCCACGAGCTCAGACAATACACTCCTGTTTCTAAGTGCAGTTGGGAGCTGAGCTTTGAAGAGGAAGGGAGCGAGATCTGATTCTGCGGACAGATCTCGCCGTCCAGTGGACTGTGTGGGATTTCTGGGACTCTGAAAAGGACTATTACGTCGTGATTTGGCACTTTGGATTATCGGGAGGTGCCCCCGAATCTGTTTTATTTGCACTTGTCGTGTGCTGTTGCTGTATTCCTGTTAGTAAACCTGTTGGATCATCCTCGGCCTGTTGTCTCTCCTTGCTCTTCTGTACACCCCGTCACAGTTACCAATACCATAGAAGGTAAAAAAGAACAAACAAATCAATTTTTGAACAAATCAAGCCAGACATATCAGTCGAAGTAAGGATCACCAAGCTACGACTTGCCTACTTTGGACACATTATACGAAAGGAGCAATCACTAGAGAAGGACATTGTGGTCATAAAAATAGAAGAAACAAGGCAAAGAGGAAGGCCAGCAACCTGATAGGTTGATACTATCAAGATAACGGTGAAGACCCTGGTGATCTTATCTAGCCTTGCACAAGATCGATCTCAATACAGAGCATTTATCTAAATACAGAGCATTTATCCATCAAGTCGCCATGGCTCGTGATCGAGTTGAAGGGCATTAAAAGCAGAATAAAGAATTATAAAAATAAGTACACCTTTTTATTTTGGTGAATATTTTATTAGACCTTATCATGGAACAACACTGAAGATATGACATTTGTACAATTTAAAGTAATCTATGTCCAGCTTTTACAACAGTGTAAATTTGGTGTGCCCTCTCAATAACATAAAATGCAGCCATGAATTTCAAAACTGCTGACAACCAAAGTGAGTTCACCGCTAAGTAAAAATGGCCAAATTATGCTCAATTAGTTATTTTTCCTCCCGGTGTCATGTAACTCATGTAACTCATTAATGTTACAACAGTAGCGTAGCTAGCGGGGGGTAGAGGGGGCGGTTGCCCCAGGCCCCGTGCTCAGAGGGGGCCCACTAGGAGCTTACGACCTGTCAGTGCTGCAGGGGCAGAGCAGAAACTCTTGCCCAGATGACGAAAATACATTCTAGTGGTGCTGCTAGGACCTGCGATGATGTCATGCCCATGTGACAGAGTGGGAGGAGCCACAGTTTTGCCGGTTAGAAAGCAAACATCAGGAGATACTGATTCCTGAAGGAGATGGGGGTGTGTGAGCTGTAATGAGGACAGAGGGTGCAGGGTGAGTGGTATATGAGGGCTGCAGACTGTGACAAAATATTGTGAAGGGGTGCAGGGTGTTTGAGAGAGGAGTAAGTTGGGGTACATGCTGTCTGACATATAGGGATGCAGGCAGGGCCGGCTCCAGGATTTTGTGGGCTCCGGGCGAAAGAGTCTCAGTATGCAATGCAATGCATGCAAATTAGCCATGTGTGCTAGAGATACCGCTGCAGCTGCACTGGACCCCGAGGTTCAGGGGGACTTTTCCTGACCTGTCAGGAATGAGGGCAATCTGACCTGTAGCTGCTCAAGGCTCTGGGGGCTCCTGGCCAGATTGCCCTCATCGCATGCAGCGTGCCGAGCAGGGAGGAATTCCGCAGCTCTGTACAGTGTAGAGAGCGGAACTCAAGAGTTCGTCCTCTGCTCCCTGCTCTGCACTTTTCTGTGTGACACAGGCGCGCACTCCTTGATAACGTCATCACGCTGCGCGCGCCTGTGTCATTTGAAAAGTATCCGGGAGCTGGGAGGTGAAGTGACGGTGCAGCGCGGGTCCGTACAGTCGGTACAGGATAGGTAAGGGTTAATTTCACTTTTTTTTGTTTTTTTTTTTTTAATAGACTGAGGAGGGGATAATAAGGAGGGGGGTGATTGGGATTAGTACAGGGGATTGAGGAACCTCCAGCAGCATTCACACACATTATTATATATTATAATATAATATATATACAGTGCCTACAAGTAGTATTCAACCCCCTGCAGATTTAGCAGGTTTACACATTCGGAATTAACTTGGCATTGTGACATTTGGACTGTAGATCAGCCAAACATCAGGAGATACTGAAATGCACTGCAGCAAAAAAGAATGTTATTTCTTTTTTATTTTTTTTTTAAATTGTGAAAAGTTTATTCAGAGGGTCATTTATTATTCAACCCCTCAAACCACAAGAATTCTGTTTGGTTCCCCTAAAGTATTAAGAAGTATTTCAGGCACAAAGAACAATGAGCTTCACATGTTTGGATTAATTATCTCTTTTTCCAGCCTTTTCTGACTAATTAAGACCCTCCCCAAACTTGTGAACAGCACTCATACTTGGTCAACATGAGAAAGACAAAGGAGCATTCCAAGGCCATCAGAGACAAGATCGTGGAGGGTCACAAGGCTGGCAAGGGGTACAAAACCCTTTCCAAGGAGTTGTGCCTACCTGTCTCCACTGTTGGGAGCATCATCCGGAAGTGGAAGACTTATGGAACTACTGTTAGCCTTCCACGGCCTGGACAGCCTTTGAAAGTTTCCACCCGTGCCGAGGCCAGGCTTCTCCGAAGAGTCAAGGCTAACCCAAGGACAACAAGGAAGGAGCTCCGGGAAGATCTCATGGCAGTGGGGACATTGGTTTCAGTCAATACCATAAGTAACGTACTCCACCGCAATGGTCTCCAGACGAGCCCGTAAGGTACCTTTACTTTCAAAGCGTCATGTCAAGGCTCGTCTACAGTTTGCTCATGATCACTTGGAGGACTCTGAGACAGACTGGTTCAACGTTCTCTGGTCTGATGAGACCACGATCGAGATCTTTGGTGCCAACCACACACGTGACGTTTGGAGACTGGATGGCACTGCATACGACCCCAAGAATACCATCCCTACAGTCAAGCATGGTGGTGGCAGCAGCATGCTGTGGGGCTGTTTCTCAGCCAAGGGGCCTGGCCATCTGGTCCGCATCCATGTGAAGATGGATAGCACGGCCTACCTGGAGATTTTGGCCAAGAACCTCCGCTCCTCCATCAAGGATCTTAAGATGGGTCGTCATTTCATCTTCCAACAAGACAACGACCCAAAGCACACAGCCAAGAAAACCAAGGCCTGGTTCCAGAGGGAAAAAATCAAGGTGTTGCAGTGGCCTAGTCAGTCTCCTGACCTTAACCCAATTGAAAACTTGTGGAAGGAGCTCAAGATTAAAGTCCACATGAGACACCCAAAGAACCTAGATAACTTGGAGAAGATCTGCATGGAGGAGTGGGCCAAGATAACTCCAGAGACCTGTGCCGGCCTGATCAGGTCTTATAAAAGACGATTATTAGCTGTAATTGCAAACAAGGGTTATTCCACAAAATATTAAACCTAGGGGTTGAAAAATAATTGATCCACACTTTTATGTTGAAAATTTATTAAAATTTAACTGAGCAACATAACTTGTTGGTTTGTAAGATTTATGCATATGTTAATAAATCCTGCTCTTGTTTGAAGTTTGCAGGCTCTAACTTAATAATATATATATAAATATATACTGTATATATATATTCTCTCTCTCATATATATATATACAGTATATATATATATATATATATATATATATATTGTGAGACTGTGACCGGGGTTATCTATGACGGCCGGTATGTCTCGCCCCGGTTGTGCTCACTCCATGATAGAAAGTAAATCCACTCTAGGGTTAATGCTGTTTCCCTACAGGCTGAAGGAAGGGTTAAATGGAAACAGGAACGAGGGGCAGGTGTGCCGGGTGTGAGGGAGTGATCACAACTCCCTGAGTCTCTGCTGGAGAGACATGTATATTGCTGTGGATTTTTGTTTGGACATTAAACACCGTGTGCTGTGAACCTATATGCCTGGATCCCGTGTCTTCTGCTGCGCAGCCGACCGCGCTACCTCACATATGGTGGAGAATCGGCGGGCATGCCAGCCCGGTGAGGTGTACTTCCTTTTCTGGTGATCCGGTAGCACATGTCCTGGATTCAAGCAGCTATACTACGGCCCAAACCCAGCGACGCCATGGAGGACATACTAAGGCATTTGGCTCAGGCTAATGCACAGCAGCAGCAGGCTAATGCACAACAACAAGAGGCTAATGCACAGCAACAACAGGTGAATACCCACCTGCTCCGGACGTTGGAGCAACAGCAGCAACAGCACCAGCAATCCTTGAAATTGCAGGAAAAAAGGCACCAAGAACAGATGGTTCTCCTGGCCAAGTCAATCCGTGCCGGACCGGCAGCAACAACCCCGGGACCGGGTGACGACGGCAGCGTCCGGAAAGCGGTGAGACAAGCGTTGCAAAAGATGACCCCGGGGGATGATGTGGAAGCGTTCCTGGCAGTGTTTGAGCGGGTGGCCGAGCGGGAAAAGCTGCCGACCCCCCAGTGGGCTGAGGTATTGTCGCCCTATCTGACGGGGGAACCCCAAAAAGCGTACCTGGACCTCGGTACCGAGGACGCCATTGACTATGTGACCCTGAAAGCCGAAATACTGGCTCGGTTGGGGGTGAATACCTATGTACGGGCTCAGCGGGTAAATCAGTGGTTCTATGAGGAAGCCAAACCCGTACGCTCCCAGGCCTATGACTTATTACATCTTGTAAAAAAGTGGTTGCAGCCTGACACTCTGAGCCCGGCGCAAATGGTGGAAAGGGTAGTAGTGGATCGTTTTGTGCGCACTTTACCCGTCACCGTTCAACGGTGGGTAGGACTGGGTGACCCGAGTACCCTGGACCAATTAGTGTCCCTGGTAGAGCGGCATGTGGCTACGCAGGACTTGATACGGGACACTGAGACTTTGCGTACCGCCCGTCGGTCCGGCCCCTCCAAGCCTAGGGCCAAGGACCCACCGCCGACACCGGTACAGGAGTCCGCTACCATCCTGGCTGAGGCCGCGCCCGCCGTTCCTGAGGTCCGGAAGGCCATGTACCCTAAACGACAACTTGTCAAGGGGGTTTCCTTCCCTATTAGATGTTGGCGGTGCCAGCGGGTGGGACATATGGAAGCCCAGTGTCCCCTGACCACGGAGCCCATGGATTGTGGGGTTACCCGGCGGGGTTCAATGTATGCTCAGGTGGTGTGTACCGCTGACCTGGTTCCCCCAGAGACTGAGCCCCACTTGTGCCAAATACAGGTGAATGGATGTCCGGTTACAGGATTGTTGGATTCCGGAAGCTTAGTGACCCTTGTGCGATCCACCTTGAGGGCTAAAGTAAAGGCCACAGGACGTACCGTGGGGGTGGTTTGCATACATGGGGACCGCCGAGACTATCCCACGGGGATTGTCACCATCACAGCACCTTGCGGTCAGGTGCAACATGAGGTGGGACTGCTTAACACTCTTCCTTATGACGTGATCCTAGGACGGGATCTGCCCTATTTTTGGACTTTATGGAAGGGAACCCCTAGGTCCCCTCCGATATTGGTCAGTCCGGGGCCTGAGCCCTACAATCCTGAATCCGGGACACCTGCCGTAGGGGTCCCCATGATAGGGACAGAATGTGAACCCGATAGGTCGCCCCTAGAGGTATTGGCAGGAGAGGCTGAGACGGTCGAGCCCATCCCGGACTTGGAGGCATCCCCGGATGCGTTTGGGACAGCCCAACTCCAGGACCCTACGTTAATACATGCCCGGAATAGGGTGTTAGTAATTGACGGGGTGGCCCAGCTGCCCGGTGCCCAGGTAAGGTACCCCCATTTCGCTCTTAAACAGGATTTACTCTACCGGGTAGATGAAATACGGGGCGTGGGGGTGGAGCAGTTGGTGGTGCCCCAGCCGTATCGCCGGCGGGTCCTCGACTTGGCTCATAAACATCTGATGAGTGGCCACCTAGGGGTCAAGAAAACGCAGGAGCGAATATTGCAAAGGTTCTATTGGCCCGGGGTCTTTGGGGAGGTAAAACGGTTCTGCGAAACCTGCCCGGAGTGTCAGCTTACCGCACCACTGGTCCACTTTTGCAGTCCGTTGGTGCCGTTACCCATTATAGAAGTCCCTTTTGAACGGATAGGGATGGATCTGGTGGGGCCCCTCGTAAAGTCTGCTCGAGGGCACCAACACATCCTAGTGATCGTTGACTATGCCACCCGGTATCCAGAGGCGATACCTCTCAGACATACTGCGGCGAAGCTTATAGCTCGGGAGTTGTTTTCTGTGTTCTGCCGGGTGGGGTTGCCCAAGGAGATCCTTACGGATCAGGGGACCCCATTCATGTCTAAAGTGACCAAAGAACTATGCCGGCTACTCCAGATCAAGCAGTTGCGTACGTCTGTGTATCATCCTCAGACGGATGGGTTAGTAGAACGATTCAATAAAACCCTGAAAACCATGCTAAAAAGGGTGATCTCCAAAGACGGGAAGGACTGGGATATGATGCTTCCCTATTTGATGTTTGCCATCCGAGAGGTGCCACAGGCATCCACGGGGTTTTCGCCTTTTGAATTGTTATACGGGCGACATCCCCGGGGATTGTTGGACCTGGCAAAGGAAACATGGGAGCAAGAGCCCACCCCCCATAAAAGCGTGATTGAACACATTTTAGGAATGCAGAACCGCATAAGCGCGGTCATGCCAATTGTGAAGGAGCATTTACAGGAGGCTCAGGCCGCGCAAAGCGGCCGCTATAATAGACAAGCCACCGTGCGGACCTTTAAACCCGGGGATCGGGTGTTGGTATTAATCCCCACGGCGGAGAGTAAATTCCTGGCTCAGTGGCAAGGCCCCTACGAGATAAAGGAAAAAGTCGGGGTGGTCAACTATAAAGTATTGCAGCCCGGTAGGCGGAAACCTGAACAAATATACCATGTCAACCTATTAAAACCGTGGCAGGAACGGGAAAGCCTGATGGTTGAGTTTCCCCCATCTCCCTCCTCTTCGGGTCGTTCACTCCCGGCTTCAGCGACCTCCGGAGAGGACGAACCGGAAGTAAGGATCGGAGAAGCCCTCACCAAGCAACAGAGGCGAGAGGCCAGACGGCTGGTTCAGCAGAACCCCGATGTCTTCTCCGAGTTGCCGGGTAGGACCAGTCTGATACGACATGACATTGTCACCGAGCCCCACCTGAAGGTACGCCTGAAGTCATACCGCGTGCCGGAGGCTCGAAGACAAGCCATATCAGAAGAAGTGAAGACAATGCTACGCCTAGGGGTCATCGAAAAATCCCGGAGTGAATGGGCTAGTCCCATTGTCCTAATACCAAAACCCGATGGCTCCTTAAGGTTCTGCAATGACTTCCGGAGATTGAACGAAATATCCAAGTTCGATCTCTACCCCATGCCCCGGGTGGATGAGCTGATTGATAGGCTGGGACAGGCGCGATATTTTACCACGCTCGACCTGACCAAGGGGTACTGGCAGGTGCCACTGACGGAGTCCGCCAAGGAGAAAACCGCTTTTGTTACGCCGGAGGGTCTCTTCCACTATGTTGTCTTGCCTTTTGGGTTACATGGCGCTCCGGCCACGTTCCAGAGGTTGATGGACTTAGTGCTGGAACCCCACCAGGCGTATGCATCAGCGTACCTTGATGACATCATTATTTACAGCCCCGATTGGCAGACCCACTTGGAACAGGTACAAGCGGTGGTGGACGCGCTTCGAACAGCCGGATTGACAGCCAATCCCAAGAAATGTGCGTTGGGACTCACGGAAGCCCGCTACTTGGGCTACGTGATAGGCCAAGGAGTGATAAAGCCCCAAATTAACAAGGTTGAGGCGATCCAGAAGTGGCCTAGACCCCTGACCACAAAGCAGGTTAGGGCCTTCCTGGGTATCGTGGGGTACTACAGGAGGTTTGTAAGAGATTTTGCGGGACTATCAGCCCCCTTGACGGACCTTCTCAAAGGCAAGAAGTCCGTCATGGTGCGCTGGACTCCGCAGGCCGAGGACTCCTTCCGGGCCCTGAAGGGGGTCCTGTGCGGACAACCCGTTCTGGTCAACCCTGATTTCCGGAAGGAGTTCATAGTACAGACTGACGCCTCTGAGGTCGGCCTGGGGGCAGTGCTGTCTCAGGTGGTTCAGGGGGAGGAACACCCCGTCACCTTCTTGAGTAGGAAGCTCACCCCTCCCGAGCGGAATTATAGCGTAGTGGAGGAGTGCCTGGCGATTAAATGGGCCTTGGAGTCCCTACGCTATTACCTGCTGGGACGGCAGTTTCGCTTGGTGACTGATCACTCTCCGCTGGTCTGAATGAGGTCCCCCAAGGAACGGAATGCCCGGGTTACCCGGTGGTTCCTTTCTCTGCAGAACTTCCGGTTTACGGTTGAACACCGGGCCGGTAGGTTGCAGGTCAACGCCGATGCCTTGTCCCGCGGTTTGATGGCGGGAGTTCAACCCCGCACGCTTGAACTGAGGGGGGGGTATGTGAGACTGTGACCGGGGTTATCTATGACGGCCGGTATGTCTCGCCCCGGTTGTGCTCACTCCATGATAGAAAGTAAATCCACTCTAGGGTTAATGCTGTTTCCCTACAGGCTGAAGGAAGGGTTAAATGGAAACAGGAACGAGGGGCAGGTGTGCCGGGTGTGAGGGAGTGATCACAACTCCCTGAGTCTCTGCTGGAGAGACATGTATATTGCTGTGGATTTTTGTTTGGACATTAAACACCGTGTGCTGTGAACCTATATGCCTGGATCCCGTGTCTTCTGCTGCGCAGCCGACCGCGCTACCTCACAATATATATATATATATATATATATATATATATATATATATATATATATATATATATACATATATATATACACACACACACATATATACACATATATACACATATATATGTGTGTGTGTGTGAAGCCCCTTCTCACCTGCAGGTCGCGTCAGGGTCTTCACGGACTGGAAATCTTCCGGCAACAGGTATGTCAGGTTAACTTCAATAGAATTGTGACGCCACTCTCGGTAATTGCGGTCAGTATGAGGGGAGACTGCAGTTTAGCGAGCGTCTGGAGCTGATGGTATGTGCAGTTAGATGGTGTGGCCTCCCGAGAGTGAGGCTGGCCCCAGGGGCTTGAGTGTAAGTGTGTAGTACCACAAGACGCAGAAGAACTCACACACAAGCAGCAATGTCTTTCAGGGTTTTTACTCACTTTCTGATGGTAGATTGAGGCAACCCGGACGATGCTATGATGTACCAGGGGGAACCAGGTATCCTTCAGGCAGACGTAGGGGTGACTGCTGACTCGCCTTCCTAGCACTTCTTGTTTTGGACAATCCCTGACTTAGAGTACTATGGGATTCGTCCAGGGAAGTCGCGGCTACCATCCTCCCTTTTCTAACTTGCTTGCTGGCAGTGTAGACCAAGGTTAAGATGGCTCCAGGCTCAATCCTCCTTATGGGACCCCTCGTTGCTGCTGATGCTCGGGCTCTATGATGGTTGGTGTGGGACGTGTTGTCCACCCCACCGGCAGGTTTAGTAGGTAGTTAAACTTGAGCATACTTCGGGAACCTGTTTCCCCTGCATGCCTAGCCCTCCAGAAGTCTCCATACACGACCAGCTGGTTCCCTCAGTGTCCTCTAGACTAGCTGATTTCCCCAGCATCTTTCCTTCGAGCTTCGGGTGACTGAACTCCCCTGCCAGCAGCCACTACAGGTGCAGGGTCTGACTAGTGTCTGCTCACTTGCGTCTGCACTTCAGACTCGGCTGCTCCACTCCTACTCCTTTGACTGCCACTGCACACTCTCTAGCTTCCAGTACCACTACCCCACCACTAGCTGGGATGTGAGGGCCACGCCCCCTCCTGGGTCTGTGCGTACACACCCTAGTCAGCCTCTGGGATTACCTGTTTGTACTGACCCAGCGTGGGTGCAGTACTCAGTGGTGCCTGACCAGGTCAGGGGCGCCAATTTTATCTATCTATATCTATATATATATCTATATATATATATATATATATATATATATATATATATATATATACAGTATATCTCTCTCTCTCTCCCTATGATTTTTATATATATATATATATATATATGTATATATATATATATATACAGTACATATATACAGTATATATATATATACAGTACAGACAAAAAGTTTGGACACACCTTCCCATTCAAGGAGTTTTCTTTGTTTTCAGGACTCTGAAAATTGTAGATTCACATTGAAGGCATCAAAACTATGAATTAAAACATGTGGAATGAAATACTTAAAAAAAGTGTGAAACAACTGAAAATATGTCTTATATTCTAGGTTCTTCAAAGTAGCCACTTTTTGCTTTCATTACTACTTTGCACACTCTTGGCATTCTCTTGATGAGCTTCAAGAGGTAGTCACCGGAAATGGTTTTCCGACAGTCTTGAAGGAGTACTTGCTGGCCGTTTTGCCTTCACTCTGCGGTCCAGCTTACCGCAAACCATCTCGATTGGGTTCAGGTCTGGTGTCTGTGGAGGCCAGGTCATCTGGTGTAGCACCCCATCACTCTCCTTCTTAGTCAAATAGCCCTTACACAGCCTGGAGGTGTGTTTGGGATCATTGTCCTGTTGAAAAATAAATGATGGTCCAACTAAACGCAAACCGGATGGAATAGCACGCCGCTGTAAGATGCTGTGGTAGGCATGTTGGTTCTGTATGC